>NC_069501.1:974634216-974934216 GCF_027579735.1 Bombina bombina | reverse complement strand
AGAATTCTATCAGCCAATCGGAATCTAAGGGATGCCATCTTGGATGACGTCATTTAAAGGAGCCTTAATTCCAGAAGAAGATGACTATTGAAGAGGATGCTCCGCACCGGATGTCTTGAAGATGGAGCCGCTCCGCGTTGGAAGGATGAAGATAGAAGATGCCGTCTGGGTGAAGACTTCTGCCCGTCTGGAGGACCACTTCTGCCGGCTTTGTTGAGGACATCTTGCTGCTTGGATGAAGACTTCTCCCGGTAAGTGGATCTTCGGGGGTTAGTGTTAGGATTTTTTAAGGGTGTATTGGGAGGGTTTTATTTTTAGGTTAGAGCTTTGGGCCGCAATAGAGCTAAATGCCCTTTTAAGGGCAATGCCCATCCAAATGCCCTATTCAGGGCAATGGGGAGCTTAGGTTTTTTTAGTTAGGGTTTTATTTGGGGGGTTGGTTGTATTATTATTTTTTTACAGGCAAAAGAGCTGATTTCTTTGGGGCAATGCCCACAAAAAGCCCTTTTAAGGGCTATTGGTAGTTTAGTTTAGGCTAGGGTTTTTTTTATTTTGGGTGGGCTTTTTTATTTTGATAGGGCTATTAGATTAGGTATAATTAGTTTAAAAATCTTGTAATTTTTTTATTTTCTGTAATTTAGTGGGTTGTTGTTTTTTGTAATTTAGCCAATTGTTTTGAATTTAGTTAATTGTATTTAATTTAGGGAATTTATTTAATTGTAGGGTTAGGTTAGGTGTTAGTGTAAGACAGGTTAGGTTTTATTTTACAGGTCAATTTGTATTTATTTTAGCTAGGTAATTATTAAATAGTTAATAACTATTTAGTAACTATTCTACCTAGTTAAAATAAATACAAACTTGCCTGTAAAATAAAAATAAACCCTCAGCTAGCTACAATGTAACTATTAGTTATATTGTAGCTAGCTTAGAGTTTATTTTACAGGTATTTAGTTTTAAATAGGAATTATTTAGGTAATTATAGTAAGTTTTCTTTAGATGTATTTTAATTATATTTAAGTTAGAGGGTGTTAGGGTTAGATATAGGGGTTAATAAATTTAATATAGTGGCGGCGATGTTGGGGCGGTAGTAAAAAAGCAGCATTATGAGGCTTAACGCTGCTTTTTTACTCATAACGCAAGACTCGTAATCTAGCTGTCAGTATGATAAATTCACTGCTAGCTTATTTTATTTTCATTTTGATTGTTTGAATATTGTGTTACCAGCATTTTCAATATTTCATGTTTGAGGGTTTTTCCCTCTTACTATGTCTAAATAAATTTCTTAGACACTGATTTCCATTGTTTCTGTATTTATCTCTACCAGTATGGATGGTTATGTTTATCTGTAGCCATCGCTTTTTTCCATATTTAAAGGTTTGAGGCAAGAGTGCTTTATAATAAGTACTTTTTTAAGTCTTATTAGTAACTTAGTAAATTTATCATTTTACTAGATCAGTTACCTCTTCTTGGGTTGTCAAGAAAGAAGCTTCAGTTGATTAAATTTGCAAAGCGGGAATTTGGTTTTCTTTCCATATTTTTTCTTAAATTTTACCATTTTGTTGTGTTTGCTTTTTCGGAATAAGCCTTGGGTAAAACGGTTCTTCAGGCACTTATCTTAGTTTGATTTGATGGCTTTTTTTTTAATTTTTAAAAGAAAACAATTTTTTGGATTTAATTTCTCAACGGTTTTAGCTGTTATTTTATCCCTCCCTCTCTAGTGACTCGTGGATTTCCACATCTTGGGTATTATATCCCATATGTCACTAGCTCATGGACTCTTGCCACTTACATGAAAGAAAACAATTTTTGTAAGAACTTACCTGATAAATTAATTTCTTTCATAGTGGCAAGAGTCCATGAGACCCACCCTATTTGTGGTGGTTATGATTTTTTTTTAATAAAAGCACTTAATTTTTTCCAGTTCCTCTTTTTGTATGCTTTTTACACCTCACTTCTTGGCTACACATTAAACTAAGGTATGAGTGAGGTGGGAGGAGTATTTATAGGCATTTTGAGTTTTTGGAAACTTTGCCCCCTCCTGGTAGGAATGTATATCCCATATGTCACTAGCTCATGGACTCTTGCCACTATGAAAGAAATGAATTTATCAGGCAAGTTCTTACATAAATTATGTTTTCAAGCACTTAAAAAAAAAACTTTTGCCATTTATGCTGATTCTCTAGGAACTATCAGTGAATAAGAAAAGTGTAAAATGCATGCACAGGGTAAACTTTTTATGCTTAAAGGAAAATATGTATTTTTGGACTGGATTGTCTTTTCACATGGGTGATAAAATGCGCTCTGAGTAAGAATCTTCCCATGTTATATATCAGGTATATGACTGGCATTTTAAGATGAAAAAAATTGACATGAAACCCAAAATATTTCTGAAATGATTCAGATAGAACATACAATTTTAAACAACTTTCCAATTTACTTCTATTTTCTAATTTGCTTCATTCTATTAGTATCCTTGGTTGAAAAGCATACATAGGTAGGCTCAGGAGCAGGGCGCTAGCTGCTGGTTGGTAGTTGCACATGTATGCCTCTTGTCATTGGCTTATCGGTGTGTTCAGCTAGCTTCCAGTAGTGCATTGTTACTCCTTCCTTAAAGGATACCAAGAGAATGAAGCAACATTGATAACAGAAGTAAATTGGAAAGTTGTTTGAAAAGGTGTGCTCTATCTGAAACACAAAATAAACATTTGGGGTTTCATGTCCCTTTAAATATTGTCCGAGACTGGGTTTGAAATCTTTTTTAAAATTGGATAGATACTTACTAAAGACAAAGCGTTGCTAATGAAATTAAATAGAATGGTAAAATATTAATAGAAGAGCTTGACAAAAGTGATAAAAAAATATTTGTAAGACCCAGTATAAAGGTGTCAAACTTACGTGCACTAAAATATTTTGCTGTATCGTGTTCATTACCCTTTTAGTGTCACATCCCATTTAAACAGTATCTAGCTATTTATGTATCATTATACTTATTCATTAGTCATTGGTCAAAACTCTACTAGGATATATGTATGACATTTTATTAAAGGTGTTAAATGAGATAAAGAAAAATGTTGTAATTGGACACAATAGTTAGCCAAAGTGCTATAGATTAAGCTCTTTAATGAGCAAAAAATATTAGTAGTAACATTTAATTAACAAAACAATAATGCATATGACCCACTGTGTTTTCAAACTACACCAGTAAATGGATAACTAAGATGGGAACAGTGTAATGTCATATCTGTTGTGGGAGGGACAATGCTAGTTGACTCAATGTGTCACTCTGTATTCTCCCATAGCGTAATGCCTCAGCTTAAAAAAAAGAGGGTAAATCAATAATGAGTCTGGGACTGGTCTAATGGGCTTTGGATACATTACGTTGCTGAAATTGTTTAATGGCATTAGGTGGAACAAGTCAGAAATCAACATGCTGTGGATACTATTGAATGAGAGTGAACTCCTATGAAGAGGGAGCTCTCCCAAGCCGCTTTCATTCTACCACCCTACAGCAGATTACTGTAACAGGATTGTGCAGTCATCCAAACATGCACTGAAATAAAGAAGGGGCGGGAGTCTTAAAAACATCTTTCCGGCTCAGGTTTATCTCTAGCCCCCTCTTCAATCCCCACCACTGAAAAGATTCCCTAGGAATTTGTTAATCTGTTTCTAATTAAAGCTAGAGGATATTAGCTGTTGTATCATATCTATTCAGGGGATCTATGGGAAAAAACACCCTCCATGACTTGAGTTGTGTGTATGTGTGGGAAGGGTCAGCCCAAAAACAAGTGAGAACATGCAGCTTTGGTGGCACTATTTAAAGTCATAGTAAAAGTTAAAAAGGAATGAGCAACTTACCTTTTGAAATATTTTAAAAGAATTATTATGATTATTTAGCAGAACAAAAAAAACAAACAAGAAAAAGGTTTGTTTTTCTGTTCATTAGAATATCCTTCTAAAATAGTTACTAGTTAGTTTACTAAGATTATCCAAAGAAAATAAAAAGGAAAATATTAGCTGGTAAAATGACAACATACCAATCTAATGTTAATACATATGAAAAACATAATTTAAATTGATGTATTTTGGGTGTAAACAGTACAATATAAATATTACTAACCAGTAGAGTTGGGAATGAATATGCTTAGAAGCTTTCCCATCAGGGGACTTAGATATAAGTGTCAATTAATTTAGAAGTTTGTTTCGCATGTACCCAAAGTGTAGGATGCAACCTGTTTACTGAATTAATAGTTGAAGTTGTTAGTGAAAGATGACAAAAACACAAAAAAATCATCATTAAAAGTAATCATCTTTTCTTTTGCTGGCTGAAGGCCATTCGTTATTTTTGTTAGAGCTATTTCAGTGGAGTAAGTAGAAGCCAGACTGCAGTGGGTCACAGATAAATAATAGATGAGAAAGTATGGAAGGCATGAAAATACCAGAAGCAAAAACGGATCTAGCACTGAAAGATTTTTTTTTGGCTGTTGGAATTACCAAGGCATGTTTGAAAGGAGGAAGCAGTAACAAAAATGAGAAGAAACTGTATAAATATAAGTGTAGGATAGAAATTTGAGGAGGTGAGAGGGAATGTGATAGACTGGGAAAATAAACTTCTCAGACTGGAACAAGAAAATAAATAAAATGCAAAACATTTTGTTTCCAGTGGTTTAATTATCTTTAAATACATACAGCTTACATTCCAAAATATACAAACAAAAATAATACCCAGCATAAAACCATACGTTCCACTTTACACCACACACAGACCAGAAGTAAAAGATTAAGAGAAAGAAGAGAATACAGTTAAGAATGAGATACCAAGGCAAAAAGCATGAAGTCACAGAAGTAGGAAAAAGCAGGAAAATATAAATAAAATACAAAGTATATAGAGAAATATCAAATCAATCATTGCTGGAGAATCTAAATGGTCCCTTATGTAAAAAGTGCACTGCATGGATTGTAAGATGCTAAGAGCATCTAAACATAATAATGTCACATATTCAGATACTTTACCTCTGGACTGAATGGGAGATCGTGAATAGATACTAAGAGTTTGACCACCAGTAGCCAACTCTAGGTACGTTTTATGACTTGGGGCTTTGTCACAAAGGTAATGGGCATGCCACTTACACAAAACCCTTATTTGCCTGAAGTTTAAAGAAACAATATTTGTTCTTTACATAATCCCACTTAATAATACTTTAATGTTTATTTTATAATGTATTTGTATTTAGGCTTTTTGTGTTTATTTTAATCATCTTGCTGCCAGAAGATCATTTAATTCAAACATCAGTGCTCACTTTAAGTGAACTTCATTAGTGCACACATTTGGAGAATTATCCAACACAAAGTAGCACTTTACCCAACTTTAAATTAGGTTTAAAATGTAAGATATTACAATATATAAACAAGTTGCTTAATGATCTAGCATTTGCCCATAAATCCTGCAAATAAGCTTTTTTAAGTTAACTCCAACATTAAGTATTCAAACTAACGCTCTCCTCCCTGGGATCTTTTACTTTCATCAGGTAGTTTTTTTTGTTTTGTTTTTTAATTCCTGATTTTGCAATCAATATGAATAATTTTGCCTTAAATGTAAATTAACTTTAAAAACGGTTGTCAGCTAAATCCCTTCTTCTTTGGATAAAACACTTGCCTTTAAAGCAAATTTCCAATGCATTAGCTCCAGCCATTGTAGGTGTGTGATGAGAGTCTGAGATGTCCCCACAACTTACAGGGCATGTAAAGATGCTAAAGCTCATGCAAGATGCCTATGCTCAAATGTCTGCTTAACTGGTGGCAAGAAAGCAGCTCGATCCTCCTTTTCCTACAGAGCACCACAATTATGGAACAACCTCCCGCACACTTTCAAACCTTCCCCAAGCCTAATAACCTTTAAGAGATCCCTCTCTACATATCTCAAAACAGAATGCACCTGTCATGGTTGATTAAATACCTGTTCTATGTTAAATATTTTTGCATATATTGTGTATTATTATTATTTTTTGTATTTTATTGTACCCTATGTTATCAATACAATGTCTTGTGGACCCAGGACATACTTGAAAACGAGAGAAATCTCAATGTATCCTTCCTGGTAAAATATTTTATAAATAAATAAATAAATAAATAAATAAAGTGATGGTGAGGAGTGGAAATGGAATGTAATTTACTGGAAGTTTAGTTCAAAAGCAGGTAGAAATCTCTGCCAAGCCATAACAATGTTTACACCTTGTTAAATACAAGTTGTGTTTTTCTTATATGGATTTCTTCTCTAAGAGGTTACATCAAAAATGAATGGCACCTCAATCCAGATTTATGATATGCTTTTCACTTACTCAGATATCATGCACAACTCAAGATCCTAGCATCTGCATACCACAACTCAAATAAATATTCCATCTATTCTAGGTTCAGGCAAGAAAAGGTCACTTGGAAAATCAATTCATAATTATGAAATAAGGATATCTCACCTCAGAACTAAAATATATTTGTACCTTCTGCTTCATAGTCAGTACCAAATTTCATATATAATATATATATTATCTTTATAACTGCGTTCTATTTTGTTTTCCTTCATATTAATGCAGGACAATCATGAGAATATAAAAGCAACTTTGAGTTTGAACAGAGGTGTTGCACATTTTAACTCTACACTCGTGTTTAACGCAAGAAGACACATTTGGAACCACAGCGACCTAATAGTTGGATCTACTCCCAGTGATGTAATTGACAGAATGAGTGCTGACTGCCACAGTGACATCATTGGGAGTACTTCCAGTTATTATAAATAAGGGTGGTGACATTTTAACTACTGGAGCATACTGTGCTTGAATAACCTCTTATTTCATTACGGCAGGTGCTCAAAAATTAAGTAAAATCAGCAAACTTAGACCATACACATTTAACTCTCAGACAGGGTCCAAATGACTGTAAATATGAAATGGCCATTGCCATTGTTTTAATATGTAAAAGACTAACTGGAACCAATAATGTATTCACAAATTATTAAAATGCTTTATAGATTGCAATAAAATGCAGTGGGATTAGAGCACATTTGGTCTATATTATACTGTAGTGACATGGAATCTACTTTTGATAAGTTTGTTAATAAGGTCTTATATACAAAACTAAAGGAAATCTGATCTTGTCCAAGTCATGTACAATGCTCTAGTATTCTTGTGATAAATGAAGACTTTATCATTACTTTTTTATTCCACTATTGTCATGTAGATTACACTTGTGAAAATTATAATTTTAATTTGAGGCACTCTGGACACACATTTACCGGATCACTTAAGCTCTGGCCTAAGCTTATCTATAAAATCACTATAGTCCCATAAGAAAAAGAGTAAATGTCCTGGTATTTAACTACATTTTAACTATTAATGGTACATAGAAGTCAAACTAATACAAATCATGTGCCCTATATGTTTAGCCACTGCAAAAAGATTAAACACATAGGGACAAGTTGTGCACAAGGTCCATTGTGCACAAGGTCCATTCACTGGATCAGTGAAACAAAACATTTTTGTTGTTTTTTTACCATTAGGTCCTTGTCATGAGTGATATATTGAAGTTCATGAGCTAGCTGCCACCCTGGAATAGTTGTAGTAGCACTGAAGTTTAACATCTATACAAGGTGTATTACTTTTTTCTGATGCCAGACCCTTAGGATTTGTTTTATTGTTATATATGGTACATTTCAACACCTCAATTCAAACACTATGCCATAACAATCAAGTGCTATGATTACAAAACTGGTGCACAGGACTTAATCAAAATAAATAAATATAAATGCAACTGCTATTTTACAACTCTGGTGCCGATTTATACAACAGGTTTAGTTTTGTAATCATCACACTGATCCATAAGCACACTAGTTAATTTTATTATGTTGTCTTGCTGCAAATGTGAGAGGGGCCAGGAAGGAAACAGATCACGGAAAATACTAAGCTGAAGCTTTGTAATTGTACAAAGCATTTGGGGTTTAATCTCAGGGCTAGATCTTGGATTACTACTTGTTAAAAAGAAACTATTCTGTTTATTGTTTCACTAATAAAACCATCTTACATGGGAAAAAACCTGCTTTGCAAACACAAAAAGACAAATATATCCCTCAAGTCGTCTGTATAGGGAGCTTCCACAGTACATACAGACACAAAACAGCACTGCTCCCATATCCTTTTAGGTACTAACCCTGTTTACCAGGGGGAGGATATTATGGCTCATACAGCCAATTCTCCCTAGTCCTTCCCCACCAAAATCTTCAAAGGACAAAAAGAAGAGCAAGAAACAGCAGCTGGATGAGTCAGGAATCACGGCACCCGATAAAAACACCCCAAACCAAAACGGCAAATAAAGAGATAGTGTGGAACCCAGAGAAGCAGGTAGGATGGTGTGGTCTGTGCCAGAAACCAACACCAACCTGGTATGCCTGGGGAGAGATTGTGGGACGAAAAGGATGGGGGAGGAAGAGGCAGGTGCACGCTGGGGAGGCGGAGGTAGGTTGTGATGTCACCTTCACTTTTTATTCTTCAGTTGGTTGGCTAGCCAGTCCAGCCCCTCGTAAAGACCATCTCCACTGGTGGCGCAGGTGGCCTGGATATACCAATTGCGGTGGCGTAGTGAATGCAGCCCCAGCTTGTCTGTTATCTCAGCGGCGTTCATAGCATTCGGCAGGTCCTGTTAAGAAAAAAAAGTTGGGAAGGTATTTTGCAGAATGTGCAGACATAGGGAAGCTATAAATAAAGGCAAGCTTTTGAGAGCTACTGGTAATACCATTCAAATAACTGGAAAATTTTATTTTCTTATCTAAACATACTTTGTTACTGTAAGGTTTGAACAGAAATCAGAATATTTTGAAATGAGAAATCAACAACATTTTACAAACACCTATGCAGGTTTTTATTGCAACACATTAGGAATAAGTTTTAGATATTTTCAGGAAAGAATTACAAAACCATTAAAAAGCAATAAAAGAGACCCCCAAAATGTATGCTTACCTGATAAATGATTTTCTTTCCTGGCATGGAGGGACCACAATTCCATTCATTACTGTTTGGAATTCAACGCCTGGCCACCAGGAGGAGGCAAAGACACCCCAGCCAAAGCTTAAGATCCCTCCCACTTCCCATACCCCACCAGTCATTCAGCCGAGGAAATAAGGAAAAGTAGGAGAAACCTAGGGGTATAGAGGTGCCAGAAGGATAGGAAAAAAATGTGCATAAAAAAAAAAAAAAAAAAAACACAACCTTAAATTATGCTTACCTGATCATTTTCTTTTCTTCAGACGGAAAGAGTACACATCTGCATTCATTACTTTTGGGAATTCAGAACCTGGCCACCAGGAGAAGGCAAAGACAACCCAGCCAAAGGCTTAAATACCCCTCCCATTTCCCCTAGTCATTCTTCCGAGGGACAAGGAACAGTAGGAGAAATATCAGGGTGAAAAGGTGCCAGAAGAACAATAATAACAGATGCCCCACAGAAAAAATACGGGCGGGGAGCTGTGGACTCTTTCCGTCTGAAGAAAAGAAAATGATCAGGTAAGCATAATTTACAGAATAGTACCTGTTACTTTGATTTTTTCCCCACCGGGTATGTACCCTCCGTGTGCCTCGCTCACTCGGGCCGGGTCTTGTCTCCGCTTCTCTCTGTTTCCTCCGGGGCCACCGCAGGCTGTGTCAGCCAGGAGCCCTCAGGTGCAGCTCGCCTCTGCGGCGTCTCCACTCTATGCCGCACCGGTATTGCTGCCCTCGATCACTCCTTCTCTCTGTTTCCTCCGGGATCACCGCAGGCTGTGTCAGCCAGGAGCCCTCAGGTGCAGCTCGCCTCCGCGGCGTCTCCACTCTATGCCGCACCGGTATTGCTGCCCTCGATCACTCCTTCTCTCTGTTTCCTCCGGGACCACCGCAGGCTGTGTCAGCCAGGAGCCCTCAGGTGCCGCTCGCCTCCGCAGCGTCTCCACTCTATGCCGCACCGGTATTGCTGCCCTCGATCACTCCTCGGACCAGCTCTACAGGCGTCCACACCGGGTAGAACACCAAGCCTGCGTTCTCTTCCGGTCCTCCGAGTTACTCAATGGCTTTGTGTCCTCACACTGACACCGACACTTCACGGTCCTTGTTATGGTGCCGTCTCATCCAGGTGAGAGGTCGGTGCTTCAGTTTTAGTACTAGTTCTCCGCTTGTAGAGATAGGTAGGCAGAGCAGCTTCTGCCACGAAGCTTAATTAGGCATATAAGGACCTCCGCATCTGGGACCGAGTGGTCCGTTATCCAAGCCGGTATTAGCCGGCAAAGGCGTCCTATGATGTGGGGAGTTGTTGCTAGGCCCAGCGAGCCTAGTGGAGAGTCTTTGCAGCGTGCTCACTCTCCTTCCCCCAACCGGAAGTCGAACAGGTAAGCATAATTTAAGTTTTTCTTCATAAACGGAAAGAGTACACAGTTGCATTCATTACTTTTGGGAAAACAATACCCAAGCTATAGAGGACACTGAATGCTAAAACGGGAGGGTACAAAGAGGTGGCCCATTCTAAGGGCACCAGGCCGGAAAACTCCCACCCAAACAAAGAGGTGGCCCATTCTAAGGGCACCAGGCCTGAAAACTCCCACCCAAACAAAAACCAGCTTCAACCGAAGCCAAGAAAAAAGGAAAAGGCCCAAGGACACTGACCCGCAGAAGTCTATAACCTTGCTAGAGATCGCAGGAACTAAACTCGAATGAGCCAAACTAGCCGCCGAAGAGACACCGTCACCCGACAGTTAGTCCCACAACAACACACCCCTTACTAGAGAAAGGGTTAACCATCAAATTCTACCAAAAAGGAGAAAGGACATGGATAAGACCTCCAATAAAAGGACTCCAGGGAACCACAAAGTAGGGCACAAACAAGCTCTAAGGATACCAAGCGAAAACCCCGAAAACCAGGGCCAAGCTAAGAAGAACCCAACCAATCCAGCAGAAACAAAGGGAGGCAGACCCAAACCCCAGTCTGCACAGCATCCAAGGGATCAAAAATCCTGGAGTCTGAACAGAGAAGAGAATCTTCCCTAAGCAGAGTGTGTCCATTTTGGAAACAACTGAAACCAAAGCTCTTCAAAAACCGCTGAACAGCAGCTCAGAATATCGAAATATTCAGAAACCCTAAGCCTCACGCTCCAAGCTCATTTAGGCGAACACCTGACCTCGACACCTGAAGAGCCAAAACACTGCACTCATCATCCAAAGACGAATCCCAAGAATGCAGCCAGACCTTCCCACAAGAAATGAACGTAGAAGATAAACAGAGCCCCCCCCCCAAGGAAGGCTCACCAAAATGCATGTCTGAGAAAACAAGGGGACCAAGGTGATCCCAAACCCCATGGGGAATGGAAAATGAGAGGAGCTCACCCCCCCCCCCCCCCAATAGAGCTCAGGTGCTAACCCAATCCGCTCTTCCAAAATTAAGGACACTCCCAAGGAGAACCCCCTAGGACTTGGTATAGACAAAGCACAGATCATAAAATCTCCAGACCTTCCAAGAAGAATCAGAGACAAGAACCCTGTCCTGAACAGTTCACAGGAACATAAGTCTCCAACATCCAAGAAGGATCAGTGACAAGAACCCTGAACCCGTTCTAAAACAAACTATACCCCCAGGGGAGCACAAGATACCCCGTCTGAAGCAGAGCAGACATCACAGGAAATGTGAACTGGGCTAACCCGGAAAACGGGTACAGGTTTAACTCGTAGAATTCCAAGCCCAAAAAGGGAAGACAACACCCCTAGTAGGAGACAAACTCCCTGCCAAAAAGGAGCAAGGCAATGACAAAGTCACGCAGCCACTCTAAAGCCCAAGGAACAATGGACAACACTCCCGAAGTCCAAGACTAAGGGAATAATTACGAGAACAAAGTCACCCGAAAAAAAGAGTTTAGATATAGACTAGTCTCCATAATCCTCTCAGATTATCTTTCCGTAGGACCACACCCAAGGGAGAAGAAGGCAGAGCATCCCAAGCCCTTGCGGAAGATCCAAAGCGAAAGCTAGCAGTGGAAAGGAGATAACACAGTCTATCGTCCTTGATATGGAAACGACTAACTCCCAGAAGCAGAAATAGCCGCAAGGCCCCCAACTTTGTAACTGAAACAGCCAAAAGCCGCCAAGAAAAAAAAAAAAAAAAAGGACCAGGTCCAGACAGCCTCAACCCGAAAGAATATAAAAAGGGAATGAATCCTAAAAAGGATTCTGATATAGAACCAGTACCCAAGTCAGGACCAGCCTGAAGCAAAGGGCACCCAGAACTGTCAACGGCCACACAAGTCACCCCCTAGCAGGACAAAAACATGTCCTCACTCTTGAAAAAAAACCATCCATAGAAGTAACAGAGCGACCACAAAATCGTGAGTATCAATTCCAGAGAAGAAAGTTTCCAAATGAAATATAATAACAAACATGAGCTTTTAAAATCAAATAAAATCCATCCTAACCGGATTAAAATTAAATATGGGGCAACCCGCAGGTTATCGCCCAGGAATAACGGACACCCCCGCAGGACCAGCCCAACAGGGATATGATACTTCCAAGCTCAGAAATGGAAAGGATAATAAAATAAAAGAAGACGATAAGAAGATAACTTCCTCCCCTTTTGTCTAATCGTGCATGCCATTAGAAGAGGAAGACTGAGAATTCCCCAACCCGTTAAGAGTGGGATCCTCCAGCATCGCCAAAACGTGCCTCAATAGAACACTAAGGCGTGCTAGTCTATAACGAAAGGCAAAAAAAAAAAAACTTACCTCCGCTGGGGCAAATGAGGACCCTGGCCCCGAAAGTTGCCCCCCTGAAGCCTCAGGGGCAGTCGCTCCTCCAGAAGGCTGAACTGGACCAGGCGATCCCACGCCTGACGAGCCCTGGTTAACAGAACAGTGACAATATTGTAAACACACTCCTGGGAGATGTAAAATGCGTCAGCGCCAAGAATATGGCCATGCGGAACCGTGCCATAACCTGCGGAGGAAACAAGCCACCTTCCAGAGAAGGATAAGCAGCGTTTGGGTCACCTGCATGCGTAGTAAGGGATGGTTGTAGGGAACGCGACTCGCGAGAAACAGAATCCCTAGAGGCGGATGGCTCAGTGGACCCCTGCATCCCCGATCCAGAGTAACGGAGCACTCTAAAACGGCATTCGGTACATAACTGATAGGCATGTATCACCCAAGCCAATTCATATTCTTTGCAAGAAGTAGAATCTAAATCCGAGACATCCGTCTCCAAAAAATCAGAATCCTCCATAACTGGGATATTGAAAAAATGGACCAATAAGAAAAATAAACGGCACCATACTTTTCCAATGGCTGGGGCACTAACCACCTCCTAGGACCCAGACACCAGCATACCAGACATTTTTCCATCGCCACACATTCAGGAATGCGGAAATGGAGAGCAAAAACGTAACTATGCCCTGTTACAAGGTGTACCGTGCTGTCCATGAAAAAGTGCAGCCAGACCGTAAAGGCCGCTTCACTTGCCATAGACCGTTATGTTCTAAAAAAGCCATGAGCCTAAGTGTCACTACACATTAGCAGACAGAATCACATAACAAACATGATTAAAGACCCCCCTGTTCACAACCCCCCTCAGGAGATATTAACCCATGATTTCAAGATACAAAGGAGCCTCACTGAGACCCTGTGTTAAAGTTATCCCCAAAAGGTTGTAGCCCCTCTCTGATAAACAGTTGTATTACAGTATGATTAAAGTAAAATGAAACGATCGTCAACGCTGATTGCTGGTGGAGCTGTTAACATGAGTCGGGATGGTTTTGCAAAAAGACTCTCCTTACATCTCCGGACTCTAACATTCATCCAGGCTCTCACTGAGAGGCTAACAGGACTACTTAAAACTCCAGTCCCATTCCAAATAGTACTACCCTCCATAAGAGACTATTGAAACTTCTGACACTTCTCTGCCAACCTCCTGAGACGAAAGGTAAAGAATGACTGGGTCATGGGGGAAGTGGGAGGGGTATTTAAGCCTTTGGCTGGGGTGTCTTTGCCTCCTCCTGGTGGCCAGGTTCTAAATTCCCAAAAGTAATGAATGCAGCTGTGGACTCTTTCCGTTTATGAAGAAGAAAAAAAAACGCGCGGGTCGTGGACTCTCCATGACAGGAAAGAAAAGAATTTATCAGGTAAGAATACATTTTGTTTTCTTTCCAATGGCATGGAGAGCCCACAATTCCATTAATTACTGTTGGGAATCCAATACCCAAGCCAGAGAAGACACAGAATGGACAGGGAGGCAAAAAACAAAACAAAAGGCTGGCGGACCTAAACTGAAGGCACCACCGCTGAAAGCACTTCTCTCCCAAATATGAAGCCTCAGCCGAGGGCAAAAACCATCAAATTTGTAAAATGTAGAAAAAGAGGACCAGGAAGCCGCCTTAAAGATTTGTCCGCTAGATGCTTCAATCTTAAAACCCCCAGAATAGGATACTGGATGAGTAGAGTGAGCTGTAATCCTTTTAGGAGGCTGCTGACCGGCTTCCTCATAAGCTAAAGGAAGGACACTCCTCAGCCAAAAAGAAACAGCAGTTACAGTGGCCTTTTGACCCTTGCGCTTACTGGCATACAGAACAAACAGAGGAAGTTTGTCTAAAATCATTGTTAGCCTGGAAATAGAACTTCAAGGTATGCACCACATCCAAGGAGTACCAAAAGTGTTCCTTCTGAGAAGAAGGATTAGGACAAAAAAGAACTACAATCTCCTGATTGAAATTGTGATCAGAGACCACCTTAGGTGGAAAGCCCAACTTGGGACGTAGATCAGCCTTATTCATTAGAAAAATCAGATAAGGGGAATCATACTGCAAGGCATAAATTCTGAAACTCAAATGAGCAGAAGAGAAAGTCAACAAAAACTAACCTTAACAAAATAAGAGTTTGATATCAAACCAAAATGTATAGACTCCAACGAGCCCGGGGAAGGACCGAAGAAAAAAGTTAAAAGTTCCAAGGGGGAGCAACAGGTTTAAAACGCATGCCTGAACCCAACAAGGATCTAAAGAAAAGGACAGAACGTCCAGATTAGCTAACTTAGTGTAGCAATACCAAAAAAAATGGAAATCGGTCTCTAGAGAGAACTAGAAGACAAGCCCTTCTCCAACCCTCTTGGAGAAACAGAATCCAAGAAACTCTCACTTTGTGCCAAGGAAAACCTTGAGTCTCGCACCAGGATAGGTAGGTGTGCCACACCTAGAAACATCCGATAAGATTATCTAGAAGATCTAGATTTTGATAAAGGAGTGGACCTTGACGTAGAAGGCCCGCTCTCTGAGGTAACCTCCAAGGGGGGTGACCCGGGGCAGAAGAACAAACGGAGGGAGCAGATAAATAAGAAGAAACTTCCAAAGAACACCCCACCTGAGGATTATCTCTGAGAACACAACTGGAAAAAGGGCCCACTCCCCTAGAGGAAACATCTGTTTGCTCAGGTCATCCGCCTTCACAGATTGAAGGCTAGCTGTTCTCCCCTGAAAGCGCGCCAAAAAGACCGCACTAGAAATCTGGCCATTATTCAATATACTCAGATAAGCCTAAGCTGTTTTTCAAAGAGAAGGCGTTACATGCATAGCCTTCTATACAGTAATGTGCTGTAAATCCTCAGAGGGAACTCACTCAAATGTCATGAGATCTAAATCCCACCACGGGGACCCCACAATCACTGTAATCACCCCTTGAGTGGTTGACGGTACCCACTGGGCCACCCATCCGCTCTGTCCCAGAAAGATCTTTCCCAGTAAAGAGAGAAAATAGGGACTTACCTAAGGGGTCCATTGCTGTGATGCACACGCAGCCTTCCAGGTCTAACAGTTTCCATGATCCAGCTGACAGAGACCTGAGATAGAAAGGAAAGCAGTGTAAGCCAACACTGGTTGCCAAGTGGGGGTGTTAGCACAGATTGCTGGAAGAAGAACAGAGAAGATCCCTGCGACATCCAGCAGCTAACAGCTACCAATACTCTTACTAAGATGTTTACATGGATAGAACATTAACCCCAGTCCTATGTTGAAGGGACTTGAAATTAAATTTTCTTCAGAGCACCATCTTCGACAAACATCCTAGTTACAGAGGCAAAGAATGACTGGGGGAGTATGGGAAGTGGGAGGGATCTTAAGCTGTGGCTGGGGTGTCTTTGCCTCCTCTATGGGAAGTGGGAGGGATCTTAAAGGGACATTATACACTCATTTTTTCTTTGCATAAATGTTTTGTAGAGGATTTATATAGCCCATATTGGTTTTTTTTTTAAATGTATAGTTTTGCTTATTTTAAAATAACATTGCTCTGATTTTCTCCTAACTCCTAACCAAGCCTCAAAGTTTTATGAGATTACCGTCAGCTACCTACTCCAGCTTCCTCCGGTTTGTGTAAAGAATTTTTTTCATATGCAAAAGAAGGGGGAGGGGGGATTGTCTTATTTCTCACTTGCAGTGGGCTTTCCAACAACCTTTTCAACAGAGCTAAACTGAGAGCTTCTAAGTAAGTTTTTAAACTATTTTATACTGGATTTTTATATCAGTATCTGTGCATCTTATTCTATATAGTAGTGTCTATTACATGCAGTTATATGAAAATGAGTGTATACTCTCCCTTTAAGCTTTGGCTGGGGTGTCTTTGCCTTCTCCTGGTGGCCAGGTGTTGAATTCCCAACAGTAATGAATGGAATAGTGGACTCTCCATGCCATTGGAAAGAAATGAAGGATTCTATTAAGACATGGTGATATAAGGCGATCATAGAACTTCTAGCTTCTAATATCATGGCAGCTGCTAGCATGGACTCTGGCAACCAGGGCAGTTTCTAGCGAATTTGGCTCTAAGTTATACATTCCAAAATGCTTCCATCGCATTTTCACACATCTTAGATGGACCAGTGCCATACTCTGTAGTATTACAGAGGTATTCCCAGTAGTTCCGGGTGCAGGGTTTTCCACAAGGCTCTTACAGTTCGTGCTCAAAGCCTGCATCCTAAGAATGAGCACTGGGCAGTAAAGCATTGCTGCTGGTGAATGATCTAGCAACCTGCACTGCTGCAATACAGAATAAAAAATGATGCAGTGTTTGCTGGGCTGCGCGCTCTGTACACCATCCCTGAATTCACACAGTTCACCCTGAATTGTATAAGCTGCCCGGTTTACCTGCCCCTAAAAACGTCCTTGTTGGCAATTAATACAAATAAACAAAGGCCTTTCATGCAGATATAAATTAATTTGTGGGACTATGCAAAATCTGAAACACCTTTGGATCTGTTTGTCACTTTGGCTTTCTCTTTTTATGGGTGGTTCTAGGGTATTAAGCAGAAAACAATAATCCAGAAACTACTCCTTTAACACATTATTTATATCCAAAGTTGGTAGAAATAATAGAGGAGAACAGATCATGTTCTATGTGTGAAAATCATACATTACATAAAATGCATGAAAATAACATAATTTATGCTTACCTGATAAATTTATTTCTCTTGTAGTGTAGTCAGTCCACGGGTCATCCATTACTTATGGGATTATATCTCTTCCCCAACAGGAAGTTGCAAGAGGATCACCCAAGCAGAGCTGCTATATAGCTCCTCCCCTCACATGTCATATCCAGTCATTCGACCGAAACAAGACGAGAAAGGAGAAACCATAGGGTGCAGTGGTGACTGGAGTTTAATGAAAATTTAGATCTGCCTTAAAAGACAGGGCGGGCCGTGGACTGACTACACTACAAGAGAAATAAATTTATCAGGTAAGCATAAATTATGTTTTCTCTTGTTAAGTGTAGTCAGTCCACGGGTCATCCATTACTTATGGGATACCAATACCAAAGCTAAAGTACACGGATGAAGGGAGGGACAAGGCAGGAACTTTAAACGGAAGGAACCACTGCCTGAAGCACCTTTCTCCCAAAAATGGCCTCCGAAGAAGCAAAAGTGTCAAATTTGTAAAATTTTGAAAAAGTGTGAAGTGAAGACCAAGTTGCAGCCTTGCAAATCTGTTCAACAGAGGCCTTATTTTTAAAGGCCCAGGTGGAAGCCACAGCTCTAGTAGAATGAGCTGTAATTCTTTCAGGAGGCTGCTGTCCAGCAGTCTCATAGGCTAAACGTATTATGCTACGAAGCCAAAAGGAGAGAGAGGTAGCCGAAGCCTTTTGACCTCTCCTCTGTCCAGAGTAAACGACAAACAGGGAAGAAGTTTGACGAAAATCTTTAGTTGCCTGCCAATAGAACTTCAGGGCACGGACTACGTCCAGATTATGCAAAAGTCGTTCCTTCTTTGAAGAAGGGTTAGGACAGAATGATGGAACAACAATCTCTTGATTGATATTCCTGTTAGAAACTACCTTAGGTAAGAACCCAGGTTTAGTACGCAGAACTACCTTGTCTGAATGAAAAATCAGATAAGGAGAATCACAATGTAAGGCCGATAACTCAGAGACTCTTCGAGCCGAGGAAATAGCCATCAAAAACAGAACTTTCCAAGATAACAGCTTGATATCAATGGAATGAAGGGGTTCAAATGGAACGCCTTGCAGAACGTTAAGAACTAAGTTTAAGCTCCACGGCGGAGCAACAGTCTTAAACACAGGCTTAATCCTAGCCAAAGCCTGACAAAAAGCCTGAACGTCTGGAACTTCTGCCAGACGTTTGTGTAGAAGAATAGACAGAGCAGAAATCTGTCCCTTTAACGAACTAGCGGATAAGCCCTTTTCTAAACCCTCTTGTAGAAAAGACAATATCCTAGGAATCCTAACCTTACTCCATGAGTAACTCTTGGATTCGCACCAATATAAATATTTACGCCATATCTTATGGTAAATTCTTCTGGTAACAGGTTTCCTAGCCTGTATTAAGGTATCAATAACCGACTCCGAGAAGCCACGCTTTGATAGAATCAAGCGTTCAATCTCCATGCAGTCAGCCTCAGAGAAATTAGATTTGGATGGTTGAAAGGACCCTGAATTAGAAGGTCCTGCCTCAGAGGCAGAGACCTTGGTGGACAGGACGACATGTCCACTAGGTCTGCATACCAAGTCCTGCATGGCCACGCAGGCGCTATCAGAATCACCGATGCTCTCTCCTGTTTGATCTTGGCGATCAGTCGAGGAAGCATCGGAAATGGTGGAAACACATAAGCCATGTTGAAGACCCAAGGGGCTGTCAGAGCATCTATCAGCACCGCTCCCGGGTCCCTGGACCTGGATCCGTAACAAGGAAGCTTGGCGTTCTGGCGAGACGCCATGAGATCCAGATCTGGTTTGCCCCAACGATGAATCAGTTGAGCGAAGACCTCCGGATGAAGTTCCCACTCCCCCGGATGAAAAGTCTGGCGACTTAGAAAATCCGCCTCCCAGTTCTCCACGCCTGGGATGTAGATCGCTGACAGGTGGCAAGAGTGAGACTCTGCCCAGCGAATTATCTTTGAGACTTCCAACATCGCTAGGGAACTCCTGGTCCCCCCTTGATGGTTGATGTAAGCCACAGTCGTGATGTTGTCCGACTGAAATCTGATGAACCTCAGAGTTGCTAACTGAGGCCAAGCTAGAAGAGCATTGAATATTGCTCTTAACTCCAGAATATTTATTGGGAGGAGTTTCTCCTCCTGAGTCCATGATCCCTGAGCCTTCAGGGAATTCCAGACTGCGCCCCAACCTAGAAGGCTGGCGTCTGTTACAATCGTCCAATCTGGCCTGTGAAAGGTCATCCCCTTGGACAGATGGGGCCGAGAAAGCCACCATAAAAGAGAATCTCTGGTCTCTTGATCCAGATTTAGTAGAGGGGACAAATCTGAGTAATCCCCATTCCACTGACTTAGCATGCACAATTGCAGCGGTCTGAGATGAAGGCGCAAATGTTACTATGTCCATTGCCGCTACCATTAAGCCGATTACTTCCATGCACTGAGCTACTGACGGGTGTGGAATGGAATGAAGGGCACGGCAAGCATTTAGAAGTTTTGATAACCTGGCCTCCGTCAGGTAAATTTTCATCTCTACAGAATCTATAAGAGTCCCTAGGAAGGGAACCCTTGTGAGAGGTAATAGAGAACTCTTTTCCACGTTCACCTTCCACCCATGCGACCTCAGAAATGCCAGAACTATCTCTGTATGAGACTTGGCAGTTTGAAAACTTGACGCTTGTATCAGAATGTCGTCTAGGTACGGAGCCACCGCTATGCCTCGTGGTCTTAGTACCGCCAGAAGTGAGCCCAGAACCTTTGTAAAGATTCTTGGAGCCGTAGCTAACCCGAAGGGAAGAGCTACAAACTGGTAATGCCTGTCTAGGAAAGCAAATCTTAGGTACCGATAATGATCCTTGTGAATCGGTATGTGAAGGTAGGCATCCTTTAAGTCCACTGTGGTCATGTACTGACCCTCTTGGATCATGGGTAGGATGGTTCGAATAGTTTCCATTTTGAATGATGGAACTCTTAGGAATTTGTTTAGGATTTTTAAGTCCAAGATTGGTCTGAAGGTTCCCTCTTTCTTGGGAACCACAAACAGATTTGAATAGAATCCTTGCCCGTGTTCCGTCCGCGGAACTGGGTGGATCACCCCCATTAGTAAGAGGTCTTGTACACAGCGTAGAAACGCCTCTTTCTTTATTTGGTTTGCTGATAACCTTGAAAGATGAAATCTCCCTTGTGGAGGAGAAGCTTTGAAGTCCAGAAGGTATCCCTGAGATATGATCTCCAACGCCCAGGGATCCTGGACATCTCTTGCCCAAGCCTGGGCGAAGAGAGAAAGTCTGCCCCCCACTAGATCCGTTTCCGGATAGGGGGCCCTCTCTTCATGCTGTCTTAGGGGCAGCAGCAGGTTTTCTGGCCTGCTTGCCCTTGTTCCAGGACTGGTTAGTTTTCCAGCCCTGTCTGTAATGAGCAACAGCTCCTTCCTGTTTTGGAGCGGAGGAAGTTGATGCTGCTCCTGCCTTGAGGTTACGAAAGGCACGAAAATTAGACTGTTTGGCCTTTGATTTGGCCCTGTCCTGAGGCAGAGCATGGCCCTTACCTCCCGTAATGTCAGCGATAATTTCTTTCAAGCCGGGCCTGAATAAGGTCTGCCCTTTGAAAGGAATATTAAGCAATTTAGATTTAGAAGTAACGTCAGCTGACCAGGATTTAAGCCATAGCGCTCTGCGTGCTTGGATGGCGAATCCGGAGTTCTTAGCCGTAAGTTTGGTTAAATGTACGACGGCATCAGAAACAAATGCGTTAGCTAGCTTAAGTGCTTTAAGCTTGTTCATAATTTCATCCAATGGAGCTGAGCGAATGGCCTCTTCCAGAGACTCAAACCAGAATGCCGCCGCAGCAGTGACAGGCGCAATGCATGCAAGGGGCTGTAAGATAAAACCTTGTTGAACAAACATTTTCTTAAGGTAACCTTCTAATTTTTTATCCATTGGATCTGAAAAGGCACAACTATCCTCCACCGGGATAGTGGTACGCTTAGCTAAAGTAGAAACTGCTCCCTCCACCTTAGGGACCGTCTGCCATAAGTCTCGTGTGGTGGCGTCTATAGGAAACATTTTCCTAAATATGGGAGGAGGGGAAAAAGGCACACCTGGTCTATCCCACTCCTTGCTAATAATCTCTGTAAGCCTTTTAGGTATAGGAAACACGTCAGTACACACCGGTACCGCATAGTATCTATCCAACCTACATAATGTTTCTGGAATTGCAACCGTGTTACAATCATTCAGAGCCGCTAATACCTCCCCTAGCAATATGCGGAGGTTCTCAAGCTTAAATTTAAAATTAGAAATCTCTGAATCCAGTCTCCCTGGATCAGATCCGTCACCCACAGAATGAAGCTCTCCGTCTCCATGTTCTGCAAATTGTAACGCAGTATCGGACATGGCTCTCACATCATCAGCGCGCTCTGTCCTTAACCCAGAGCTATCACGCTTGCCTCTTAATTCTGGCAATTTAGATAATACTTCTGTCATAACAGTAGCCATGTCTTGCAAAGTGATTTGTAAGGGCCTCCCTGATGTACTTGGCGCCACAAAATCACGCACCTCCTGAGCGGGAGGCGAAGGTACTGACACGTGAGGAGAGTTAGTCGGCATAACTTCCCCCTCGTTGTCTGGTGATAATTTCTTTACATGTAAAGACTGACTTTTACTTAAAGTGACATCAATGCATTTAGTACACATCTTTCTATGGGGCTCCACATTGGCCTTCATACATAGTGAACAAACAGATTCATCTGTGTCAGACATGTTTAAACAGACTAGCAATGAGACTAGCAAGCTTGGAAAATACTTTTTAAATAAATTTACAAGCAATATAAAAAACGCTACTGTGCCTTTAAGAAGCACAAAAAGCTGTCACAGTTGAAATAACAATGAACCAAATTAGTTATAGCAACCAAATTTTCACAGTAAATGTATTAAGTTAGCAAAGGATTGCACCCACCAGCAAATGGATGATTAACCCCTTAATACCCAAAAACGGATAACAATTTAATAATTAACGTTTTTATCACAGTCAAACACACTGTCACAGGTCTGCTGTGACTGATTACCTCCCTCAAAATGAATTTTGGAGACCCCTGAGCTCTCTAGAGACGTCCTGGATCATGGAGGATGAAGTAGGAAGATTGTGACTGAATTTTTACTGCGCAAAAAAGCGCTAAAATAGGCCCCTCCCACTCATATTACAACAGTGGGGAAGCTCAGTTAACTGTTTCTATGCAGAAACAAAAGTTAGCCATGTGGTAAAAATCATGCCCCAATAAGTTTTATCACCAAGTACCTCACAAAAAATGATTAACATGCCAGTAAACGTTTTGAACATACATTTTAAAGTTATAAAGTGTTATTAATAAGCCTGCTACCAGTCGCTTTTACTGCAGTTAAGGCTCATACATTACTTCAGTATTAACAGTATTTTCTGAGTCAAATTCCATTCCCTAGAAAAATACTTCAGTGTACACACACTCATCAGCCTAATACCAGTCGCTACCACTGCATTTAAGGCTGAACTTACATTACATTGGTATCAGCAGTATTTTCTCAGTCAATTCCATTGCTTAGAAAAATAATTTACTGCACATACCTCGTTTGCAGGGGGGCCCTGCATGCTATTCCCCTTTTCTGAAGTTACCTCACTCCTCAGAATGTGCGAGAACAGCCAGTGGATCTTAGTTACGTCTGCTAAGATCATAGAAAACGCAGGCAGATTCTTCTTCTAATGCTGCCTGAGAAACAAACAGCACACTCCGGTGCCATTTAAAATAACAAACTTTTGATTGAAGAAATAAACTAAGTTTAAAAACACCACAGACCTCTCACAACGACCTATCTTTAGTTAGGTTGCAATAGAATGACTGGATATGACATGTGAGGGGAGGAGCTATATAGCAGCTCTGCTTGGGTGATCCTCTTGCAACTTCCTGTTGGGGAAGAGATATAATCCCATAAGTAATGGATGACCCGTGGACTGACTACACTTAACAAGAGAAAAATATATTTTTAACCCATTGGCTACTAAGGTAACACTATAAACTAACCTGTTTGTTTGCAAAAACAAGCAACACTGCGTCCCTCAGCTCATCTTCTGCCAGCATCCTCATCAACTCCTCTCGTGCCTCGTTTACTCGCTCTCGGTCATTGCTGTCTACCACGAATATTAAACCTGAAAGAAGGAAGACAGAATTTATTTCTAGCCACGCTAACACCAAGAGTCAAAATTAGATAAAAACTTTTGAAGTTTGAAAAATAAAAAAAAAGTGTCTGAGCTCCAAAATTTGTTACTCAAAAGGTTTCAGTATCAAAGACAATGTCGTTCACAAAAAAAAGGTACACAAACCATGTAGATAATCAGTTTACCAAATAAGGGCTCAATGTGAGATCAAGTGAGCTAGCTTTCCAACTGCTGCTTCTTACCCCCTCCACAACCTCCAAGGTGGTGGAGATAAAAAACACAGTAGTTTAGGGTAATAGACAGGTTGCACGAGGAAGTCTTCATGCAATGGTTCATGCAGGCAACAGACTTACAGTGCTCACAGGCTGTTTGCCTCAAAGGGGCAGACAGGTTACAAAAGGGCATGTCCAACCGCCCTTTTGGGTCCTATATGTGATCTCACTTTTCTAAAGAGATGCAACACCCCAGGACAACCCTTATAGTAATGCATTCTTAGACTTTATATGCCCAGAAAACTTTTTTTCATTCATATAAAAGTCTACCTAATTTTACCAGGCACATTCCACACTCTTAGTGCCAATCATGAAAAATACAAAATGCCCCTTTAAACTAAAGCTCACAGTACCACTTTCAAGTCAGTTTCCTCTTCATGAAACAGCACAGGTGTTTAACTTACCCTGAGTGTTCTGGAAATAGTGTCTCCAGAGTGGCCTGATCTTATCTTGGCCGCCTACATCCCACACTGTAAAGCTGATATTCTTGTATTCCACCGTCTCCACATTGAAACCTGTTATGACAAATTAGTCACACACTTGTTCTGCATCGGAATACAAACTGCATTTTTAATAAAGCTGACATGACATGTAACATACAGAAAACATTGAATAAAGGAAGAAATTAGCTTTTCTTAAATCACCCATAAGTGGCCAACAAATATAGCAATAAAAAGTGTAGGCAGTAATTAGAAGATATTTAATTTACTAGCAGAAGGTGTAAAATAATATAATTATTAAAAGAAATTCTTAGGAGTTAGCATAAAAGTAAATTGAGACAAGAACATTTAGCAAACCCATCAATATGTAAAGAATTGTAATCTGGATGAGTGTGTTTTCTGGCTTTACTCCTTTTTTTGTCGTTTGTTTTTGTGATGGCAGAAGTGGGAGAGTTAACAGATTATGTTACTCATGGGAATACCACAACGATTTAGTGATATCTAATGTTAGCTTTCCTTTTTGAGCAGAACAATAGGTTTACCATTGTCAATATGACCACGGTAGTCAGACTCCAAAACATATTCCCATGGCATGATGAGGTCTAAAACAGAACATCTGTTCATCTGCATTGGCGCTCTGAATATTGTGCTGCCATTACTGCATGTTTCAGCACATATAAAAAGATAAACGGAATTGACTCATTTGAAAAATAATAAAAAGAATAGTACAAGTAAAGCTTATGTGTTCTTCACCCTATAAAAAAGATGCCCAATTTCCAATTGTGTTCTGCTGGGATAGATTTGCATGTTTTTAAACAGTGATATACATGAGAGTAAAAAGGCCCCTCGCCACTAACTTTTTTAAAAACGAACACAAGCAAGTTATTTCTGCATAACACAACACAGATGTATTTACACACTAATATATACAGATAAGTAGGTTTATTTCATTTCAAATTGACAGCTAATTGAAGTATTTACTGATGGTGTAAGCAGTGGGAGCTGTTAAACAAATGTAAATTGCATGGTACTTTACATATGCAGTTTGTGTATATATGTGTGAATGAATCTGGTTATAACGACACATGGAAGCTAATGGGATTATAGTAAAACACAAAATTAAACTTTCATGATTCAGACTGAGCAAGCCATTTTAAACAACTTTTAGTTTACTTCTATTATCAAATTCCTTCATTTTCTTTGTATCCTTTTGTTGAAATGTATTTTTAGGTAGGCTCAGGAGCAGCAAAGCACTACTGGGAGCTAGATGGTGGTTGCACATATATGCCTTTTGTCATTGGCTCACCAGATGTGTTCAGCTACCTCATAGTAGTGCAATGCGGCTCCCGAGCATGCTCTTCAACAAAGAATACCAAATGAACAAAGTAGATGATATTAGAAGTACATTGGAAAGATATTTTAAAACTGCATGCGCTATCTGAATCCCGAAAGTTTAATTTTGACTTCACTGTACTTTTACTTTACTTAAACGGTAATTCTAAAGCAATAATAAATTGCTCTAATACATGAAAGTTCCTTAATTATTATGGGCCTGATTATCTAAAGCTCTCTGGTCTGTTGAGATTCTATAAGATGCCTTGTCAGTATTATGAGGCACCTCAGGGATTGTTTTAAAGACAATTTTTACATTGGAAACAGTGTATCTCATTAAGGGAACTATACTAATGTATGTAATGTTAAGGAGAGACACTTTATTTACAATATAAATCTCAGTAAAATAAGCCGATTTCTCTCCATGCTGGTGAGTTTTTGAGAATCAGGCGCTATGTGTTTAACTCCTGGGCAAATATAATATTTTGTTGATTTTCTATGTCAACAAACTCTGCAGTGAACAATTTTAAACTCAAATATATCTGAAAATTTAAATGCACAGTTACAATTTGTTAAAATTAAAATGATTGAAAAAAAATAAAAAATCACATAAAATGTGTCATGTGCAAAAG
Source organism: Bombina bombina (assembly GCF_027579735.1). NCBI lineage: Eukaryota > Metazoa > Chordata > Amphibia > Anura > Bombinatoridae > Bombina > Bombina bombina. Next base: position 974,907,885 of record NC_069501.1, on the reverse strand, counting down.
TTTAGCCAACCTTCCTGACAGAACTTAGTAACACTGCCTTTAGTAGACATTGCAAATAATTTTTGTAGCCAGCTAACAGACTTTTTATTCTTGATTAGGAGTATTTCCCACTCTTCCTTACAGAATATTTCAACTTCAGAAAGATTAGGTTTTCTTGCATGCACTGCATTTTTAAGATAAATATACAAAAATAGAGAAGCACTTAATTAGAGAACAAACAATAGCGTAATAGCTTGTACTATGGCTAGCTACCCCCCCCCCCCCAGCCTCTTTTTGTCCAGCATGTGCCATACACAAAGAAGTTTCCTGTAATATATCAGTCTGATCCTGACTAAACAGTGCAGTTCAGCCCCCCGAAATACAAGGCAATCCCTCTCTGAATGAGAGACATAGCGAACCCCAGATGTACGTTTCAGCCTAGTGTGGGCATCATCAGTGACATGCAGCCATATCCCTCTAGGCGCATTGGACAACGGGTCCACGTCTGGTTTCCTGCATCACCCTTAGGAATACTCCCAAGGGTCATAATTTGCATACATAAAAAGCGCTCAACCAGGGAGCCAAGCCTCCCTAAGGGTGAGTAAGGATCAGACTGATATACTACGGGAAAAGTTCTTCTCTGTGTATGGCACATGCTGGGCAAAAAGAGGCTGCTTCTGAGGTGGCAACTAGCCATAGAACAAGCTATTACTCTATTGTTCGTTCCCTGGGTGAGGGCTTTTCTCTTTTTGTGTATGCCAATTATGACCCTTGGAAAGTCTCCCGAAGAGTGATGTGGGGAACCAAACGTGGACCCATTACCCAATGTGCCTAGAGGGATATGGCTGCACCTCACTGATGAGGCCCCCATTAGGCTGAAACATATATCTGAGGTTTGCTATGTCTCTCGTTCAGAGAGGGATTGCCTGGTATTTCGGAGCTGGACTGTACTGTTGAATCAGGATCAGATTGATACTACAGGGAAGTTCTTCTCTGTGCATGGCAGATGCTGGGCAAAAAGAGGCTACTTCTGGGGTGGTAACTAGTTAGAACAAGCTATTACGCTACTGTTCGTTCCCTGGTTGAGCGCTTCTCTCTTTTTGGATATGTTAAAAATCAACCTAGAGATTTTTTTAATAATAATTAAGTCTGGGGTTGCGAAGGAGATAACAAAACCTTACCGTAATCTTTTGCTTCTTGTAGTTGTTCAAGGTTGATTTGGATTATTGACTTGTATCTTTTCAGTTTCTTCACTGTGAAATAGGATCTGTTCCTTCTACCTTTACAATATTTTCTGTGCCACTTGCAGCCACACAATCCCAAAGCAAAATAGATGCACTCAAATGCTTTATAGTTAAGAAGGTGATCTTTTCCTTTTCCACAACAACTTTTGGTTTTGGTTTTTTTATTTTCCTTAGAACACAGCACAAGTTCCCAAATTCCTCTTGTTTATCTAAATGTTGAGTTTGTGATGAGAGTGCAGGTAAGGTTTCCTTCTGGTAAACCGTCTATACAAATCATGTTTGTGCAAGTATCATTGCACAGTGGGACAGTGCATCAATACCCAGTAGCACCAAAATTGTCCTGTAGGTCAGTGATATGGCGGGGGTTGGCTTACCTGATAATCCTACGTGCAGTTCTATTGGAGATTTTTCATTGTCTTTCATATCTTGTATTGTTCCTCTTAACTTCCATGTTTAGTATAAACTGCAGGCAGAGATCATTTAGATATCTTTTTACAACCTTCCGCTGCTTTGTCAATTATCTTTATTTTCTGATCCACAGTCAGCTTATTAAAGTAGCCCATGGTTATTGAGTGTAAGTGAAGGCAGTAATAAAATGTGTTAACGTCTGGATCTGTCACCACTGATCAAGGCCTAAAAAATGAAATTTTAGTCAGACAAAGGGCCATTATAGTCGAAAAAATGGCAAGCTTTAATTTGTTAAAGTCATAGAAAACTCATAAATTTGTTGTTTACACTTTTATAAAGTTTATGCAGTGTGTATGAAAATCATGATTAGCACAATTTAAAGCATTTTAATACCCAAATAAACTTAAATTTCTTCAGCTCCAAGCTGCCTCCGTCCACCTCTCCGTAGGCTGCCTTTTTTAAGTTTTGACACTCAGAATATAAAGCCAATAGGAAACATACCACCAGCACTATGGCTCTCTAAAGCAACGCACTTGTGCTGCCGTTTACAAGTTTTCTCTGTGACACTGCTATAGAGAGCCATGCACTGCCTGCATGTGAAAACTTAAGACAAAAATCAGCTTACAAAGAGGTGTACGGAGGCAGCTTGAAACTGAGAAATAAATGTAAAAGTTTATTGTGGTAATAATGCGTTTTAATATGAGCCATCATAACAGTTTATATGCACACAGTATCAGCTTTACAAAAATGTAAACTAAAATATGGTGAGTTTACTATCTCTTTAAGACTAGCTACTAACACATTTAAAGTACCACTTGGGATCAGTATCCCCTCTAAAGCTATAATGGCCCTTTAACGACCATTGCTGGTCATTTAGCCCTTAAGGACTGATGTCCTGGGAAGTAGCGTGCTGCTAACTGTCATGTCGGTGCATCAGCGTAATTTCTGCATGCCTTTAGAAAAGAGGCAGTGCAGAAATAGCAGAATGGAGGACACCCCAGGCTGGAGATTACAGGGACAGGGTGTTCCTGTGATCTCATGCCTGTCAGTGGGATGTCTCCATTCATGAGATACCTGCTGATGGCAGCATGTATCTAATGCTGCTGCTGGAAGCCTGCATGAGAGGCTAGCCAGCAGCATTACAGTAACTATCACAAAAAACAGTTACTCAGTGTACAATCACTGTGCCAGGCAGTCAAAGTGATTATAATATCAAGCCCCTTGACCTCCTCCCCTTCTGTCCTAGTGTAAATAAACAGTAAAAAAAAAAAAAAAAATCTAAATAATTTTAATAAAGTCTTTTATGTATTTTTTAAATACATTTTATTTTAATAAAGTTTTTTTAAAATATTATTTTAAGAAAGTGTTTTGTGTTTTTAACACATACTTTATTTTCTGCCTTTGGGAATAAAAGGGTTAAACATAATGTGTCAAAATACCTCTAGATAAATACACTGGGCTGTCTAAATTCTACAAATATATACTTTTGTGTAGCAGTTTTGAAATGAGTGACCGCTATTTAGCTTACAGTCCAAGCATAGAAAATGTTAAACCAATAATCCCATCTTTGTAGTGTTTGTCCTATATTTGCTCTTAATCACTTGGAAACAGACATATGGGGTATTCCTAAAATCAGGACAAGATAGTTAATTTATTTGGAGGTATACCATGTTTTTCCACTTATATTTTCAGTATTACAATTCCTACTTATTGTTATTTTATCAACCATATAGGGCAGTGCTTTCCAAACTGTGTGTCGGGACACACTAGTGTGTCGGCAGCAGTGTGTTGGTGTGTCCCTGCTTAAGCACAATTTTTTTTTTATTTAATTTAATTAAAAAAAATAATTTTGTTTTCTGACTTTCCGCCTGCCTGCTACGCATATCACATGGTTGATACGTGATTGATAAGGGGTCACAGATCATCTTAACCTATTGGCGCAGCTCAGTGGGAACTGAAACTATTCCCGTTGGCGGCTTTGGCGGCACATTGGCTCCTGACTGCACGTGTAGTCTCCTTAATTGACTCGTTACTGCATGTGTAGTCAGTGAGTGGGACAGCAGTGTGTTTGCAGCGCGGGCAGTAGTCAATCGGACTCACCGAGCTCTGAGGGAGGCAGCTTAAACGCCGAGCTGGTCAGAAGTCAGTGGGTTTTTTTTCTGCAGCTAGCCCCCAGTAGTGCATTGCTGCTCCTGCTCTTGATATATGGATAGGAAGGGGAAGATTAAAAATGCTTGATGATGAAATGCGAGTGTCTTTATCTAATATTCCACCAAATATTCAGAAATTGTGTTCCCATCCCATCAACCTCATACATCCCATTAAAATAGTAAGTAGCTATTGGTGTTATTAAACTTTTTTTTAATTCTTGCACATACATACATACATACATACATACTGTTACTTGTAAATACACTTTGTTATTATAGAATTTATGTATGTGTCCGTATCTCTTAAAACAAGTTAGTTTAACCTCCTGTTTGCCAGTACAACTGAATTACTGTGTCGCGAAATGATGTAGGTCTAAAAAGTGTGTCGCCAACATGAAAAGTTTGGAAAGCTCTGATATAGGGTATAACTAGAAACGCCTGTTTGTCTGTTGGAAAAAAACAAAAAAAAAAACATAATTTATGCTTACCTGATACATTTATTTCTCTTGTGGTGTATCCAGTCCACGGATCATCCATTACTTGTGGGATATTCTCCTTCCCAACAGGAAGTTGCAAGAGGATCACCCACAGCAGAGCTGCTATATAGCTCCTCCCCTAACTGCCATATCCAGTCATTCAACCGAAACAAGCCGAGAAAGGAGAAACCATAGGGTGCAGTGGTGACTGTTGTTTAAATTAAAATTTAGACCTGCCTTAAAAAGACAGGGCGGGCCGTGGACTGGATACACCACAAGAGAAATAAATTTATCAGGTAAGCATAAATTATGTTTTCTCTTGTAAGGTGTATCCAGTCCACGGATCATCCATTACTTGTGGGATACCAATACCAAAGCTAAAGTACACGGATGAAGGGAGGGACAAGGCAGGTTTAAATGGAAGGAACCACTGCCTGTAGAACCTGTCTCCCAAAAATAGCCTACGAAGAAGCAAAAGTATCAAATTTGTAAAATTTTGAAAAGGTATGAAGCGAAGACCAAGTCGTCGCCTTGCAAATCTGTTCAACAGAAGCCTCATTCTTAAAGGCCCAGGTGGAAGCCACAGCTCTAGTAGAATGAGCTGTAATTCTTTCAGGGGACTGCTGTCCAGCAGTCTCATAGGCTAAGCGTATTACGCTCCGAAGCCAAAAAGAGAGGTTGCCGAAGCTTTTTGACCTCTCCTCTGTCCAGAATAAACAACAAACAGTGTAGATGTTTGGCGAAAATCTTTAGTAGCTTGTAAGTAAAACTTCAAAGCACAGACCACGTCCAGATTATGTAAAAGACGTTACTTCTTTGAAGAAGGATTAGGACACAATGATGGAACAACAATCTCTTGATTGATATTCTTGTTAGAAACTACCTTAGGTAAAAACCCAGGTTTTGTACGCAGAACTAGTTTATCTGAATGGAAAATCAGATAAGGAGAATCACATTGTAAGGCAGATAACTCAGAGACTCTCCAAGCCGAGGAAATAGCCATCAAAAACAGAACTTTCCAAGATAAAAGTTTAATATCAATGGAATGAAGGGGTTCAAACGGAATCCCTTGAAGAACTTTAAGAACCAAGTTTAAGCTCCATGGGGGAGCAACAGGTTTAAACACAGGCTTAATTCTAACCAAAGCCTGACAAAAAGCTTGAACGTCTGGAACTTCTGCCAGACGCTTGTGCAAAAGAATAGACAGAGCAGAAATTTGTCCCTTTAAAGAACTAGCTGATAATCCTTTTTCCAAACCCTCTTGGAGAAAGGACAATATCCTAGGAATCCTAACCTTACTCCATGAGTAATTCTTGGATTCACACCAATAAAGATATTTACGCCATATCTTATGATAGATTTTCCTGGTGACAGGCTTTCGTGCCTGTATAAGGGTATCAATGACTGACTCGGAGAAGCCACGCTTTGATAAAATCAAGCGTTCAATCTCCATGCAGTCAGTCTCAGAGAAATTAGATTCGGATGATTGAAAGGACCTTGTAGTAGAAGGTCTTGTCTCAGAGGCAGGGTCCATGGTGGAAAGGATGACATGTCCACTAGGTCTGCATACCAGGTCCTGCGTGGCCACGCAGGCGCTATCAATATCACCGATGCTCTCTCCTGTTTGATTTTGGCAATCAGTCGAGGGAGCAGAGGAAACGGTGGAAACACATAAGCCAGGTTGAAGAACCAAGGCGCTGCTAGAGCATCTATCAGTGCCGCTTCTGTGTCCCTGAACCTGGATCCGTAACATGGAAGCTTGGCGTTCTGGCGAGACGCCATGAGATCCAGTTCTGGTTTGCCCCAACGATGAACCAATTGAGCAAACACCTCCGGATGGAGTTCCCACTCCCCCGGATGAAAAGTCTGACAACTTAGAAAATCCGCCTCCCAGTTCTCTACACCTGGGATATGGATTGCTGATAGGTGGCAAGAGTGAGTCTCTGCCCAGCGAATTATCTTGGAGACTTCTAACATCGCTAGGGAACTCCTGGTTCCCCCCTTGATGGTTGATGTAAGCCACAGTCGTGATGTTGTCCGACTGAAATCTGATGAACCTCAGGGTTGCTAACTTAGGTCAAGCTAGAAGAGCAATGAATATTGCTCTTAACTCTAGAATATTTATTGGGAGGAGTTTCTCCTCCTGAGTCCACGATCCCTGAGCCTTCAGGGAATTCCAGACTGCACCCCAACCTAGAAGGCTGGCATCTGTTGTTACAATTGTCCAATCTGGCCTGCGAAAGCTCATACCTTTGGAAAGATGGACCCGAGAAAGCCACCAGAGAAGAGAATCTCTGGTCTCTTGATCCAGATTTAGCAGAGGGGACAAATCTGTGTAATCCCCATTCCACTGACTGAGCATGCATAGTTGCAGCGGTCTGAGGTGTAGGCGCGCAAATGGCACTATGTCCATTGCCGCTACCATCAAGCCGATTACTTCCATACACTGAGCCACCGAAGGGCGCGGAATAGACTGAAGAACACGGCAAGATTTTAGAAGCTTTGATAACCTGGATTCTGTCAGGTAAATCTTCATTTCTACAGAATCTATCAGAGTCCCTAGGAAGGAGACTCTTGTGAGTGGGGATAGAGAACTCTTTTCCTCGTTCACCTTCCACCCATGTGACTTGAGAAATGCCAGAACTATGTCCGTATGTGACTTGGCAATCTGAAAGCTTGACGCCTGTATCAGGATGTCGTCCAGATAAGGGGCCACTGATATACCTCGCAGTCTTAGGACCGCCAGAAGCGATCCCAGAACCTTTGTAAAGATTCTTGGAGCTGTAGCTAACCCGAAGGGAAGAGCCACAAATTGGTAATGCCTGTCCAGAAAGGCAAACCTTAGGAACCGATGATGATCTTTGTGAATCGGTATTTGAAGGTAAGCATCCTTCAAATCCACTGTGGTCATGTACTGACCCTCCTGGATCATAGGTAGGATGGTCCGAATAGTTTCCATTTTGAACGATGGAACTCTGAGGAATTTGTTTAAGATCTTTAGATCCAAAATGGGTCTGAAGGTTCCCTCTTTTTTGGTAACCACAAACAGATTTGAATAAAAGACCTGTCCCTGTTCCGACTGTGGAACTGGACAGATCACTCCCATAACTAGGAGGTCTTGCACACAGCGTAAGAATGCCTTTTTCTTTATCTGGTTTACAGATAATCTCGAAAGGTGAAATCTCCCTTGAGGAGGGGAAGCTTTGAAGTCCAGAAGATATCCCTGAGATAAGATCTCCAATGAACATCTCTTGCCCACGCCTGGGCGAAGAGAGAAAGTCTGCCCCCTACTAGATCCATTACCGGATAGGGGGCCGTTCCTTCATGCTGTCTTAGAGGCAGCAGCAGGCTTTCTGGCCTGCTTGCCTTTGTTCCAGGACTGGTTAGGTTTCCAGCCCGGCTTGGATTGAGCAAAAGTTCCCTCTTGTTTTGTAGCAGAGGAAGTTGATGCTGCACCTGCCTTGAAATTTCGAAAGGCACGAAAATTAGACTGTTTGGCCCTTGATCTGGCCCTGTCCTGAGGAAGGGTATGACCCTTACCTCCAGTAATGTCAGCAATAATTTCCTTCAAACCAGGCCCGAATAGGGTCTGCCCCTTGAAGGGAGTTAAGTAATTTAGACTTTGAAGTCACGTCAGCTGACCAAGATTTAAGCCATAGCGCCCTACGCGACTGGATGGCGAATCCAGAATTCTTAGCCGTTAGTTTAGTCAAATGAACAATGGCATCAGAAATAAAAGAATTAGCTAGCTTAAGTGTTCTAAGCTTGTCAAGTATTTCGGTCAATGGAGTAGCTGTCTAAAAGGTCTCTTCCAGAGACTCAAACCAGAACGCCGCAGCAGCAGTGACAGGCGCAATGCATGCAAGGAGCTGCAGGATAAAACCTTGTTGAATAAACTTTTTCTTAAGGTAACCTTCTAATTTTTTATCCATTGAATCTGAAAAAGCAAAACTGTCCTCGACAGGGATAGTGGTACGCTTTGCTAAAGTAGAAACTGCTCCCTCCACCTTAGGAACCGTCTGCCATAAGTCCCGTGTGGTGGCGTCTATTGGAAACATTTTTCTAAAAATAGGAGGGGGGGAAAACGGCACACCGGGTCTATCCCACTCCTTATTAATAATTTCTGTAAACCTTTTAGGAATTGGAAAAAAACATCAGTACACACCGGCACTGCATAGTATTTATCCAGTCTACACAATTTCTCTGGCACTGCAATTGTGTCACAGTCATTCAGAGCAGCTAATACCTCCCCAAGCAATACACGGAGGTTCTCAAGCTTAAATTTAAAAGTAGAAATATCTGAATCAGGTTTCCCCGAATCAGAAATGTCACCCACAGACTGAAGCTCTCCTTCCTCAGCTTCTGCATATTGTGACACAGTATCAGACATGGGCCTTAAAGCATCTGCGCACTCTGTATTACGTCTAACCCCAGAGCTATCGCACTTTCCTCTGAATTCAGGCAGTCTGGCTAATACCGCTGACAGGGTATTATCCATGATTGCCGCCATGTCCTGCAAAGTAATAGCTATGGGCGTCTTTGATGTACTTGGCGCCACGTGGGGAGAGTTAGTCGGCATAACTTCCCCCTCGTCAGAATCCTCTGGTGATAATTCTTTTTTTTTTTTTTTTTAATAGCTTTTTATTGAAGTCATAAACAAATATAACAATAATGAAACGTCCAACAATAATAACAAAAGAGAATAGTACAATACTAATACCATGATCTTGCCAGATAAACAATACTAGATGTGCCCACATTGTATAGATTCAAAAATATGAAGAGTAATACTCTATGGTGAGTGGTATAAGAATGGAGAAGCTATAGCTGGTTAGTGTTATGAAGGAGCATGGAGGTTTACTAGGCAATAAATCTAAACAGAAGGGGCATATAAATCCCACTTATTAAAGGTATTAGTAAAGATTTTGGACTATCCAAATTGAGACCTCAGATTTTATTTTTTTATATGGTATGTAGACTAGAAGTGACCCAACCTTGTGATGGATAAATACACCATAAGTTATTAATTTAGAAAATATAGAAGCAAGGAAGGGTTGGTTTTATGGGGGTAGAGGGAGGGGGGAAATAGAGTATATTCTCCACATTATCCTGAAAAGCGTTTGTAGCATAATATAAACTAATAAAGTAAGATAAACATGGATTGGCTTGTGTTTGGCCACTTATGGGCCAATTTAGCGGGGAGGGGGATAAGGGGACGCAGCGGGCAAGAGCCGCTCAAAGTGGAGTGGGGAGGGGAGTGGGGGGGGGCGGAGCCAAATAGGGCATGAGAGCAGGTATGGAAAGCCTTATTGGATGGATATAAGGGTGGACTTCACAGGGAGGGCTTGTTATTTACATGACTACTGGGATGGGCATAGCTCCATCAAAGCGGAGTAATTATCTAAATATAGAGTTAAAGAGGGGTGGGGGACATTAGTATATATGAAACATAAGAGATTTCTAGAGGAGCTCCACCCCTAAGGGATTACCAACTATAGGCAGTGTGGGAAAAAGGCATAGGGGTATGACCCGCAGGCAGTCAGTACCGGCGGAAAAGGGAGGGGAGGAGCCCAACAGAGACAAATAATGTTACATAAATATGGAACTCCACATAAGCAATGTCATATCCTGGAGACATAGATACAATAAGGCATAAACATAACGTATTTCCATGTACAGTTATAAGAGCAAAGAGTATTAAATACATTAAATGAACCCACTAGCGCCCAAACATAGACACATCTCTGCGGGCGAATGAGAAAGCACAAAAACATAATTTATGCTTACCTGATAAATTCCTTTCTTCTGTTGTGTGATCAGTCCACGGGTCATCATTACTTCTGGGATTTAACTCCTCCCCAACAGGAAATGCAAGAGGATTCACCCAGCAGAGCTGCATATAGCTCCTCCCCTCTACGTCACTCCCAGTCATTCGACCAAGAATCAACGAGAAAGGAGAAACCAAGGGTGAAGTGGTGACTGGAGTATAATTTAAAAGATATTTACCTGCCTTAAAAAAAACAGGGCGGGCCGTGGACTGATCACACAACAGAAGAAAGGAATTTATCAGGTAAGCATAAATTATGTTTTCTTCTGTTATGTGTGATCAGTCCACGGGTCATCATTACTTCTGGGATACCAATACCAAAGCAAAAGTACACGGATGACGGGAGGGATAGGCAGGCTCATTATACAGAAGGAACCACTGCCTGAAGAACCTTTCTCCCAAAAATAGCCTCCGAAGAAGCAAAAGTGTCAAATTTGTAAAATTTGGAAAAAGTATGAAGCGAAGACCAAGTTGCAGCCTTGCAAATCTGTTCAACAGAGGCCTCATTCTTAAAGGCCCAAGTGGAAGCCACAGCTCTAGTAGAATGGGCTGTAATTCTTTCAGGAGGCTGCTGTCCAGCAGTCTCATAGGCTAAACGAATTATGCTACGAAGCCAGAAGGAGAGAGAGGTAGCCGAAGCCTTATGACCTCTCCTCTGACCAGAGTACACGACAAACAGGGAAGACGTTTGTCGAAAATCCTTAGTTGCCTGCAAGTAGAACTTGAGGGCACGAACTACATCCAGATTGTGTAGAAGACGTTCCTTCTTTGAAGAAGGATTTGGGCATAAAGAAGGAACAACAATCTCTTGATTGATGTTCCTGTTAGTGACTACCTTAGGTAAGAACCCAGGTTTAGTACGCAGAACTACCTTATCTGAATGAAAAATCAAATAAGGAGAATCACAATGTAAAGCTGATAACTCAGAGACTCTCCGAGCCGAAGAAATAGCCATTAAAAATAACACTTTCCAAGATAACAACTTTATATCAATGGAATGAAGGGGTTCAAACGGAACTCCTTGTAGAACGTTAAGAACAAGGTTTAAACTCCATGGCGGAGCAACAGTTTTAAACACAGGCTTGATTCTAGCTAAAGCCTGACAAAAGGCCTGGACGTCTGGATTTTCTGACAGACGCCTGTGCAACAAGATGGACAGAGCTGAGATCTGTCCCTTTAATGAACTAGCCGATAAACCCTTTTCTAAACCTTCTTGAAGAAAGGACAATATCCTAGGAATCCTAACCTTACTCCAGGAGTAACCTTTGGATTCGCACCAGTATAGGTATTTACGCCATATCTTATGGTAAATTCTTCTGGTAACAGGCTTCCTAGCCTGTATCAGGGTATCAATAACCGACTCCGAAAAACCACGTTTTGATAAAATCAAGCGTTCAATTTCCAAGCAGTCAGCTTCAGAGAAGTTAGATTTTGATGTTTGAATGGACCCTGTATCAGAAGGTCCTGTCTTAGAGGTAGAGACCAAGGCGGACAGGATGACATGTCCACTAGATCTGCATACCAAGTCCTGCGTGGCCATGCAGGCGCTATTAGAATCACTGATGCTCTCTCCTGTTTGATTTTGGCAATCAATCGAGGAAGCAGTGGGAAGGGTGGAAACACATAAGCCATCCCGAAGTTCCAAGGTGCTGTCAAAGCATCTATCAGAACCGCTCCCGGATCCCTGGATCTGGACCCGTAGCGAGGAAGTTTGGCGTTCTGGCGAGACGCCATGAGATCTATCTCTGGTTTGCCCCAACGTCAAAGTATTTGGGCAAAGACCTCCGGATGAAGTTCCCACTCCCCCGGATGAAAAGTCTGGCGACTCAAGAAATCCGCCTCCCAGTTCTCCACTCCCGGGATGTGGATTGCTGACAGGTGGCAAGAGTGAGACTCTGCCCAGCGAATTATCTTTGATACTTCCATCATTGCTAGGGAGCTTCTTGTCCCTCCTTGATGGTTGATGTAAGCTACAGTCGTGATGTTGTCCGACTGAAACCTGATGAACCCCCGAGTTTTTAACTGGGGCCAAGCCAGAAGGGCATTGAGAACTGCTCTCAATTCCAGAATGTTTATTGGCAGGAGACTTTCCTCCTGATTCCATTGTCCCTGAGCCTTCAGAGAATTCCAGACAGCGCCCCAGCCTAGTAGGCTGGCGTCTGTTGTTACAATTGTCCAGTCCGGCCTGCTGAATGGCATCCCCCTGGACAGATGTGGCCGAGAAAGCCACCATAGAAGAGAGTTTCTGGTCTCTTGATCCAGATTCAGAGTAGGGGACAAGTCTGAGTAATCCCCATTCCACTGACTCAGCATGCACAATTGCAGCGGTCTGAGATGTAGACGTGCAAAGGGTACTATGTCCATTGCTGCTACCATTAAGCCGATCACCTCCATGCATTGAGCTACTGACGGGAGTTGAATGGAATGAAGGACACGGCATGCATTTAGAAGCTTTGTTAATCTGTCTTCTGTCAGATAAATCTTCATTTCTACAGAATCTATAAGAGTCCCCAAGAATGGAACTCTTGTGAGAGGAAAGAGAGAACTCTTCTTTTCGTTCACTTTCCATCCATGCGACCTTAGAAATGCCAGAACTAACTCTGTATGAGACTTGGCAGTTTGAAAGCTTGAAGCTTGTATCAGAATGTCGTCTAGGTACGGAGCTACCGAAATTCCTCGCGGTCTTAGTACCGCCAGAAGGGCACCCAGAACCTTTGTGAAGATTCTTGGAGCCGTAGCCAATCCGAATGGAAGAGCTACAAACTGGTAATGCCTGTCTAAGAAGGCAAACCTTAGATACCGGTAATGATCTTTGTGAATCGGTATGTGAAGGTAAGCATCCTTTAAATCCACTGTGGTCATGTACTGACCCTTTTGGATCATGGGTAAAATTGTCCGAATAGTTTCCATTTTGAACGATGGAACTCTTAGGAATTTGTTTAGGATCTTTAAATCCAAGATTGGCCTGAAAATTCCCTCTTTTTTGGGAACCACAAACAGGTTTGAGTAAAACCCTTGTCCTTGTTCCGACCGCGGAACCGGATGGATCACTCCCATTAATAACAGATCTTGTACACAGCGTAGAAACGCTTCTTTCTTTATTTGGTTTGTTGACAACCTTGACAGATGAAATCTCCCTCTTGGGGGAGAGAATTTGAAGTCTAAAAGGTATCCCTGAGATATGATCTCTAGCGCCCAGGGATCCTGAACATCTCTTGCCCAAGCCTGGGCGAAGAGAGAGAGTCTGCCCCCCACTAGATCCGGTCCTGGATCGGGGGCCCTCGATTCATGCTGTCTTAGGGGCAGCAGCAGGTTTCCTGGCCTGCTTGCCCTTGTTCCAGGACTGGTTAGGTTTCCAGCCTTGTCTGTAACGAGCAACAGCTCCTTCCTGTTTTGGTGCAGTGGAAGTTGGTGCTGCTCCTGCTTTGAAATTCCGAAAGGGACGAAAATTAGACTGTCTAGCCTTAGCTTTGGCTTTGTCTTGAGGCAGGGCGTGGCCCTTACCTCCTGTAATGTCAGCGATAATTTCTTTCAAACCGGGCCCAAATAAAGTTTGCCCCTTGAAAGGTATATTAAGTAATTTGGACTTAGAAGTTACATCAGCTGACCAGGATTTTAGCCACAGCGCCCTACGTGCCTGAATGGCGAATCCTGAGTTCTTAGCCGTAAGTTTGGTTAAATGTACTACGGCCTCCGAAATGAATGAATTAGCTAGTTTAAGGACTCTAAGCCTGTCCGTAATGTCGTCCAGCGTAGCTGAACTAAGGTTCTCTTCCAGAGACTCAATCCAAAATGCTGCCGCAGCCGTAATCGGCGCGATGCATGCAAGGGGTTGCAATATAAAACCTTGTTGAACAAACATTTTCTTAAGGTAACCCTCTAATTTTTTATCCATCGGATCTGAAAAAGCACAGCTATCCTCCACCGGGATAGTGGTACGCTTAGCTAAAGTAGAAACTGCTCCCTCCACCTTAGGGACCGTTTGCCATAAGTCCCGTGTGGTGGCGTCTATTGGAAACATCTTTCTAAATATTGGAGGGGGTGAGAACGGCACACCGGGTCTATCCCACTCCTTAGTAACAATTTCAGTTAGTCTCTTAGGTATAGGAAAAACGTCAGTACTCGCCGGTACCGCAAAGTATTTATCCAACCTACACAATTTCTCTGGTATTGCAACAGTGTTACAATCATTAAGAGCCGCTAAAACCTCTCCTAGTAATACACGGAGGTTCTCCAATTTAAATTTAAAATTTGAAATATCTGAATCCAATCTGTTTGGATCAGAACCGTCACCCACAGAATGAAGCTCTCCGTCCTCATGCTCTGCAAGCTGTGACGCAGTATCAGACATGGCTCTAGTATTATCAGCGCACTCTGTTCTCACCCCAGAGTGATCACGCTTGCCTCTTAGTTCTGGTAATTTAGCCAAAACTTCAGTCATAACAGTAGCCATATCTTGTAATGTTATCTGTAATGGCCGCCCAGATGTACTAGGCGCCACAATATCACGCACCTCCCGGGCGGGAGATGCAGGTACTGACACGTGAGGCGAGTTAGTCGGCATAACTCTCCCCTCGCTGTTTGGTGAAATTTGTTCAATTTGTACAGATTGGCTTTTATTTAAAGTAGCATCAATACAGTTAGTACATAAATTTCTATTGGGCTCCACCTTGGCATTGGAACAAATGACACAGGTATCTTCCTCTGAATCAGACATGTTTAACACACTAGCAAATAAACTTGCAACTTGGTTACAATCTTATTTAACAAAAACGTACTGTGCCTCAAAGAAGCACTAAACGATTAAATGACAGTTGAAATAATGAACTGAAAAACAGTTATAGCATCAATCCTTGAAAACAACACAACTTTTAGCAAAGGTTTGTTCCCATTAGTAAAGTAACAATAATTAAATTTGAAACGTAAAAATTACAGAGCAACGTTTTTAATCACAGTCAATATATAAGTCTCACAGCTCTGCTGAGAGAATCTACCTCCCTCCAAAGAAGTTTGAAGACCCCTGAGTTCTGTTTAGAGATGAACCGGATCATGCAGGAAATACAAGAGTAACTTGACTGGAAATTTTTGATGCGTAGCAAAGAGCGCCAAAAACGGCCCCTCCCCCTCACACACAGCAGTGAGAGAGAAACGAAACTGTCACAATTAAAACAAGCAACTGCCAAGTGGAAAAATAATGCCCAAACATTTATTCACTCAGTACCTCAGAAAATGCAAACGATTCTACATTCCAGCAAAAACGTTTAACATAATAAATACTTATTAAAAGGTTAATGTACTTTTTACAGAGTAATTCCAGTGAAGTACCATCCCCAGAATACTGAAGTGTAGAGTATACATACATGTCATTATAACGGTATGGCAGGATTTTCTCATCAATTCCATTCAGAAAATAAAAACTGCTACATACCTCAATGCAGATTCATCTGCCCGCTGTCCCCTGATCTGAAGCTTTTACCTCCCTCAGATGGCCGAGAAACAGCAATATGATCTTAACTACTCCGGTTAAAATCATAGTAAAAACTCTGGTAGATTCTTCTTCAAACTCTGCCAGAGAGGCAATAACACGCTCCGGTGCTATTGTAAAATAACAAACTTTTGATTGAAGTTATAAAAACTAAGTATAATCACCATAGTCCTCTCACACATCCTATCTAGTCGTTGGGTGCAAGAGAATGACTGGGAGTGACGTAGAGGGGAGGAGCTATATGCAGCTCTGCTGGGTGAATCCTCTTGCATTTCCTGTTGGGGAGGAGTTAAATCCCAGAAGTAATGATGACCCGTGGACTGATCACACATAACAGAAGAAAATAAAAATATAAGCATATTTATACATACATGAAAATCAGTGCAATAATCATTGAAGCAGAGAAAAGGCTGCAAACATCGGTGCCTCAAAGCTGCTGAGACACAGGAACATGGAGCAGCCATGGAGTAACATATCATGTGCCAAATATATATTAAGCTTATGTGGGACCACGATTAGAAAACATTTGCTCTCTTCCCTTGTATTGGAGTCAAGAGAGTTTTAGGTTAAACTAGGTGAATTATAGGGAGGCTTAAGTAATATATAATCTGAGAGTGCAATTACTAAGCCTAACGGCGCTATAGCTATATATTTTATATGAACAATTAAACTCTAAGTGTCTCATGGCAGAGGGATATAACCGAACACTACTACTTGCTGCTTTGAGGATCATACTTAGTATTCCCTTAGGCTATTTTAATGGAAGCATCCTACTTTGAACTTATAGTGCTATAAGTAGTAATATATATAAAAAGCAAATAGATAAAATAAAAACAAATAGTATAGTAAGCAGTATTCACTATAACATACATAGCAAGCTGACCCATATATGTTAACAGCAATTGTGGGCATAAATATACCCTAATTAACGTATGCCTTGTACACTAAAGCTGTCTGCAAGTAACATTATGAATGAGCTACTAAGACCCGCCTATCAGACTAAATAAGCTATGGTTGCTCTTTTGTGCGTGTTCAAATTATGGAGATTTGGTGAAAAGAAAGTTATGAAGATATATATTATTTATATTATGTCAACAGTTTTTATCTCACAATTTAAATCTACTAAGAAGCCAGTATATGCTAGATGGCCTAAACTAGCATCAATAATCCCCAATGGAATAACAACCTGGGCATACTTTGTTGGTAGAAGGACAGTTGTAAGGCAATATAAGACAAGCCTCTTGTATATATTGAAATAGGCATAAAAACAGATATAATGCTACTGTCATTGAGAGATCCTAGGTAGATTGACCTCAACATAAGCAGGGTGTGTGCAACACTTAAACCTCCAGACTTATAGCAAAGTGTTACAACAAGACTAAGCTGCTGCTGGACTAACAGCACAGTAAACAGTTAAACATTTAGTTTCAGGGCAAGAGACTCATTGTAAGATGAAGATATAAATCTGACTTTATCACCAAGTGTGTCATACACGAAATTAAGCATACATTTGTCATATATGTAACCCCTCTTTTACAGACGAAGTACATTGTTTTATGTAGCATCATATAGAAGTATAGGTGCAGAATAGTTCCCAAAAGGGGATCAATATGTGTAAGTTAACTTATGAGGAAACTTATATCTGCTACAGAGCAAGGTAATTGCAGAGATATACTGTCAAAAGCTGCAGTAGTGTCCCAGTTTATACATCTTTCTCAACATGAGGGAAAAGTCAATACCACTGCACTCTATTTTAATGCAGAAAAGCCCTAACATATAGTTCACAGACTAGGCTTGCAGCTTCTATGCAGGAGCCGTGAATTTACAGAGTGTCCCAAAGTTAAAGGAGCAAATGTTAGGAGTATTCAAATTAGCTCATCTCCTTACAGTCAGATTATGGTTAGGCGTAAAGTCATCAGATTGAGCCCTTAGATCTGACCTGTAACGGCAGGGATCTCAGCCGATTCCTTCTCTCATGTATAGGCTTATAGGAACAGAGCAGGTAGATGCATCCGAGTATTTTCGCTGCCGGGAGCCGTGGTACTGTGCGGCCCAAGTAATCAAGTCCCACCAGTGAGAGGTTAGTTTCCCTGCCGGAGCGGATCTCCATGTTACCTTACTCTTAATTCCGGGGGCTTTATGCTGAGTCTCCCTCATAGCTCTCCTCCGCTGAGATCGCTTACCCACGTTGGACCACCGCACTAAGACTTTCACCTGAACTTCTGCTGCAGTAATGCTCAGAGCAGTGGGTGCCACGAGCGGCTGATTCGAGTGTTCCGTCAATTGCCCATTATGATCTCTTGTAGTGCTCAGTGTCTTAAGCTTGTTAGGGCTCAGAGGTAATTGTAAGCTTAGACGAGGAGACATAGTGGGCAGCAGGCGCCGCGTAGTCTTGATCTGAGGGAATCCTGCTGATCCCGGGGCAACAGCTGCCATGTAGAGAGTATCAGCTGCATATGATTGCAACAGGTTGTCATCTGTAGTTCCAAATAAAATGCTAATTGAGTTCCCAGTAGGCTGCCTTTCTTGCAATTGTTGAGAACAAGGTGTTGTAATCAGTAAGTCTTCTGTCCGACTCGCCATGAGGATGACAGAATTAAATATGTGAGAGGCGCCATCTTGACTACGCAGCTCTGCAAAGACAGACCGTAGGCTGTTAAATTGGCTGTCGGCTTTATCAAGCAAGTCTGCCAGAAGAGAACAAATGTGTGTAGAAGAGTCCTCCATCCTAAGAGCAAAATATGAGGAAGATATTGGGTCCTAGGGTTCTGTAGATTAAAGATTTATCAATTAATCTTCAGGAGCTCTGCTGAGTAACGTCCATCTCCTTTGGCAGTTGGCTCCGCCCCCCCTGGTGATAATTCTTTTAAAGATAACAGCTGATCTTTATTGTTTAAAGTGAAATCAATGCATTTAGTACACATTCTCCTATGGGGTTCCACCATGGCTTTTAAACATAATGAACAAGAAGTTTCCTCTATGTCAGACATGTTTATACAGACTAGCAATGAGACTAGCAAGCGTGGAAAACACTTTAAATCAAATTAACAAGCAATATAAAAAAAAAACTTTACTGTGCCTTTAAGAGAAACAAATTTTGCCAAAATTTGAAATAACAGTGAAAAAAGGCAGTTAAACTAACGAAATTTTTACAGTGTGTGTAACAAGTTAGCAGAGCATTGCACCCACTTGCAAATGGATGATTAACCCCTTAATACAAAAAACAGATTAACAAAACGAAAAATATGTTTTTTAAACAGTCATAACAACTGCCACAGCTCCTACTTTTGAAGCCTTTTGAGCCCTTCAGAGATGTCCTATAGCATGCAGGGGACTGCTGAGGGAAGCTGAATGTCACAGTTTGTAATTTTAACTGCACCAACTGTAACTTTTATACTATAACAGTGGAAAGCCTCAGGAAACTGTTTCTAGGCAAAAGTAAAGCCAGCCATGTGGAAAAAACTAGGCCCCAATAAGTTTTATCACCAAAGCATATATAAAAACGATTAAACATGCCAGCAAACGTTTTATATTGCACATTAATCAGAGTATATACCTCTGATAGCAAGCCTGATACTAGTCGCTATTAAATCACTGTATTTAGGCTTAACTTACATTAATTCGGTATCAGCAGCATTTTCTAGCAATTCCATCCCTAGAAAAACTTAAAACTGCACATACCTTATTGCAGGATACCCTGCACACTATTCTCCCTCTGAAGTTACCTCACTCCTCAGACATATGTGAGAACAGAAGTGGATCTTAGTTACTTCTGCTAAGATCATAGAAAACGCAGGCAGATTCTTCTTCTAAATGCTGCCTGAGATAAAATAGTACGACTCCGGTACCATTTAAAAACAATAAACTCTTGATTGAAGAAAAAACTAACTATATTACACCACTTTTCTCTTACTACGTCCAGCTATGTTGAGAGTTGCAAGAGAATGACTGGATATGGCAGTTAGGGGAGGAGCTATATAGCAGCTCTGCTGTGGGTGATCCTCTTGCAACTTCCTGTTGGGAAGGATAATATCCCACAAGTAATGGATGATCCGTGGACTGGATACACCTTACAAGAGAAAAGTGTTTATGTATGGGTGCACTTAACTAGAGAGTGAACAATTAAACCGAGAGTGGAAAAAATTGCTTATGGCTTAAGCATGGAAACTGAGAAACCTTGGTCCTTAAGACCTTACAAAGACATCACTAGTGGATCATCTGGATGGTTGAACAACCTTTAGCACATGCCACATTTACAGTTTTATTTTTATTTTTTTCAAATCAGTCACATTTAGCAAATAAAACTTGTAGAAAAATGTTGAGTTTAAGGTCTGTTCACTGCAGAGGCGAAACTTAGAAAATAAACAAAATGTGTTATTTGTTAAAGGGACAGTTAACATTTTTAAAACAATTGTGCAGTATATTTCTAAATGTATAGCAAAATATCACGCTTATCTTTTAAAACAGATTGTAAAATTTTTAGACAGCCACAATTCCTATGATGTATTCTTCATACCCATCCTTTTTAGGCTTGATGTCTAATAACAGCTTGCCCAATTGCACCGTTCTATGCACTCCTGTGATGGATAAAGCACCCGACAGCTTTATCCAGCAAAACTGTGATGCATTTAAAAAAAATAAAACATAGCACTGGAAAGGAAAGCTATGAAGAATTACATCAGATTTTTGACTGCCTAAACGTATAAGATACAACCTGTTTTCAAAGGTAAGTCTGATATTATGCTGATATATTGCAGTTGGTGAATCAAACAAGAGAACTATATTAATCCAATCGCCAATCATGACTGTATGCTGCACAGGAAAGTCTCAGGAGCTCACCTGGGGCCCAAACGTAAAAGTGAAATTACAGTGGATACCAAGAAACATCTATACTAGATTAAAATAATCTAAGTATTTCTGATCAATTATTCTGTCACTCTAAATAGCTTTCTTATACTTAGTTTGGATCAGATAGATTTTGTAAATCCATCCATTTAGTATATTCAAAGTATTAGATGATAGAAGTCCACCTTGTCGTCAAAAAAGGTCTTAATAAACAGTTCCCAAGTGGTAAAGTGTTACTTCCCAGTCAACTTCCTACTCCTCAGGCCAGTGACCATTCCATGTGCAGACAATTTATTTGTTCAAAAGTATACTTAAAGGGCCATAATACCCAAATGTTTAAACACTTGAAAGTGATGCAGCATAGCTGTAAAAAGCTGACTAGAAAATATCTCCTGAACATCTCTATGTAAAAAAGAAAGATATTTTACCTCAAAAGTTCCTCAGTAGCCACCTCCCATTGTAAAGGATTTCTAAGCAGCATTTTAGTGTGTCTGTCCTGGGACATCTGAAGGGATGAGCATCGTGCACTCTCATCTTATTTCACCAATCAGGTAAAGGAAGTTTACAATGAAATCTCATGAGAGTCAAGTCAAATCTCATGAGATCACAGTAAAAGTTCATGACCTCAGCACTGCTGATGCTGATTGGCTGCTGTTCATTTCTTCATTTTTTTTATTTTTTTTTACCTGCAGCTGGGAGCAGTTGAGTATAACTTTTTACACAGAACTTACTCTGCTGAGCTGAGGAGATTGTGAGGTAAAATATCTTCCTTTTTTACATAGAGATGTTCAGGTGATATTTTCCTGTCAGCTTTTTATAGTTATACTGCATCAGTTTCAAGTGATTTAGCATATGAGTATTATGTCCCTTTAAGTAGACTTAGGAATGTGTACAAATTTTGAGCACTGTGTATGTATAACATTGTTGCAAACACAGCTGTCATATAGCGCTTAAGACACGTGCACACACCCTTTGCATACCTAGGTATGCTCTTTAACTGCATGTTCTGTATGAGTCATTAAAGTTAATTTCATTTTGACTTTCATGCCACTTTAATAAACTTAAATTTGTATTATTTATTGTTTTCTATTTATCATTATTTACCCACCTTTCCATTTGGAGTCAGTAGCTCATTTCTAGTAGTGGCTATTGATAGACAATACAATGTTTCACTTGTATATATTCAGTTACTAATAATGGAGTGTCTGCTAAGAGTAGTCACTTTTCTAAAGTTAAAAGGAGACATGAAACACAAATCTTTCTTTCATGATTCAGATAGACCATACAATGTGAAACACCTTTTCAATTCATTTTATATTATCACATTTGATTATCTTGGTATCCTTAGATAAACTGGGAGCTAGCTGAACACATCTGGTGAGTCAATGACAAGAGGCATATATGTGCATTACTGCTCCTGAGCCTACCTGGGTATGCATTTCAACAAAAAATGAAGAATGAAGCAAGATAGATAATAGAAGTAAAGTGGAACGTTGGATACAATTGTATGCTCTATTTAAATTATGAGGTTTCTACCAGCTGGGGGATAGGTTAGTTTCAGATGAGTACTGTCCGATGATAAATATTTACTACGACTTCTTGGTCTTCTGGAAAAACATGGTACTATTGATGTGGGTACATCACAGAAAAAAATCAAATTCGAGTTTAAATGTAATGAGTGTGAAATTATTTAAAAATTCTAAAATGACTTAGCAGCAAAGTGGTTAAACAAAAAATAATAAAAAAGTAAAATAAAGTGGGGCACAATAGCAGAGAATGTTATAAAGAGTAAGGGCCATACATTTTTTACTTGCAATTAGGCAGAACACTAATAAACAAATCAGTAACAGAGTACTGAAATATGCATTCCACAACAAAAATTTGACTTTTTTTTTTTTTTTTTTTTTTTTTTTTTTACTTAAAGGGACACTGGAGTCAAAATTAAACTTTCATGATTCAGATAGGGCATGTAATTTTAAACAACTTTCCAACTTACTTTTATGATCAAACTTGCTTTGTTTTCTGTTGGTATTCTTGGTTGAAAGCTAAATCTAGGTAGGCTCATATGCCAATTTCTAAGCCTTTAAAGGCCGCCTCTTATCTTGGTGAATTTTGAGCTAGACAGCACTAGTTTGTGTGCCATATAGATAACATTGTGATCACTCCCGTGGAGTTATTTATGAGTCAACACTGATTGGCTAAAAACATAATTTATGCTTACCTGATAAATTTATTTCTCTTGTAGTGTAGTCAGTCCACGGGTCATCCATTACTTATGGGATTATATCTCTTCCCCAACAGGAAGTTGCAAGAGGATCACCCAAGCAGAGCTGCTATATAGCTCCTCCCCTCACATGTCATATCCAGTCATTCAACCGAAACAAGACGAGAAAGGAGAAACCATAGGGTGCAGTGGTGACTGGAGTTTAAATTAAAATTTAGATCTGCCTTAAAAGACAGGGTGGGCCGTGGACTGACTACACTACAAGAGAAATAAATTTATCAGGTAAGCATAAATTATGTTTTCTCTTGTTAAGTGTAGTCAGTCCACGGGTCATCCATTACTTATGGGATACCAATACCAAAGCTAAAGTACACGGATGAAGGGAGGGACAAGGCAGGAACCTTAAACGGAAGGAACCACTGCCTGAAGCACCTTTCTCCCAAAAATAGCCTCCGAAGAAGCAAAAGTGTCAAATTTGTAAAATTTTGAAAAAGTGTGAAGTGAAGACCAAGTTGCAGCCTTGCAAATCTGTTCAACAGAGGCCTCATTTTTAAAGGCCCAGGTGGAAGCCACAGCTCTAGTAGAATGAGCTGTAATTCTTTCAGGAGGCTGCTGTCCAGCAGTCTCATAGGCTAAACGTATTATGCTACGAAGCCAAAAAGAGAGAGAGGTAGCCGAAGCCTTTTGACCTCTCCTCTGTCCAGAGAAAACGACAAACAGGGAAGAAGTTTGACGAAAATCTTTAGTTGCCTGCAAATAGAACTTCAGGGCACGGACTACGTCCAGATTATGCAAAAGTCGTTCCTTCTTTGAAGAAGGGTTAGGACACAATGATGGAACAACAATCTCTTGATTGATATTCCTGTTAGAAACTACCTTAGGTAAGAACCCAGGTTTAGTACGCAGAACTACCTTGTCTGAATGAAAAATCAGATAAGGAGAATCACAATGTAAGGCCGATAACTCAGAGACTCTTCGAGCCGAGGAAATAGCCATCAAAAACAGAACTTTCCAAGATAACAGCTTGATATCAATGGAATGAAGGGGTTCAAATGGAACGCCTTGCAGAACTTTAAGAACTAAGTTTAAGCTCCACGGCGGAGCAACAGTCTTAAACACAGGCTTAATCCTAGCCAAAGCCTGACAAAAAGCCTGAACGTCTGGAACTTCTGCCAGACGTTTGTGTAGCAGAATAGACAGAGCAGAAATCTGTCCCTTTAACGAACTAGCAGATAAGCCCTTTTCTAAACCCTCTTGTAGAAAAGACAATATCCTAGGAATCCTAACCTTACTCCATGAGTAACTCTTGGATTCGCACCAATATAAATATTTACGCCATATCTTATGGTAAATTCTTCTGGTAACAGGTTTCCTAGCCTGTATTAAGGTATCAATAACCGACTCCGAGAAGCCACGCTTTGATAGAATCAAGCGTTCAATCTCCATGCAGTCAGCCTCAGAGAAATTAGATTTGGATGGTTGAAAGGACCCTAAATTAGAAGGTCCTGCCTCAGAGGCAGAGACCATGGTGGACAGCACGACATGTCCACTAGGTCTGCATACCAGGTCCTGCGTGGCCACGCAGGCGCTATCAGAATCACCGATGCTCTCTCCTGTTTGATCTTGGCAATCAGTCGAGGAAGCATCGGAAATGGTGGAAACACATAAGCCATGTTGAAGACCCAAGGTGCTGTCAGAGCATCTATCAGCACCGCTCCCGGGTCCCTGGACCTGGATCCGTAATAAGGAAGCTTGGCGTTCTGGCGAGACAACATGAGATCCAGATCTGGTTTGCCCCAACGATGAATCAGTTGAGCGAAGACCTCCGGATGAAGTTCCCACTCTCCCGGATGAAAAGTCTGGCGACTTAGAAAATCCGCCTCCCAGTTCTCCACGCATGGGATGTAGATCGCTGACAGGTGGCAAGAGTGAGACTATGCCCAGCGAATTATCTTTGAGACTTCCAACATCGCTAGGGAACTTCTGGTTCCCCCTTGATGGTTGATGTAAGCCACAGTCGTGATGTTGTCCGACTGAAATCTGATGAACCTCAGAGTTGCTAACTGAGGCCAAGCTAGAAGAGCATTGAATATTGCTCTTAACTCCAGAATATTTATTGGGAGGAGTTTCTCCTCCTGAGTCCATGATCCCTGAGCCTTCAGGGAATTCCAGACTGCGCCCCAACCTAGAAGGCTGGCGTCTGTTGTTACAATCGTCCAATCTGGCCTGCGAAAGGTCATCCCCTTGGACAGATGGGGCTGAGAAAGCCACCATAGAAGAGAATCTCTGGTCTCTTGATCCAGATTTAGCAGAGGGGACAAATCTGAGTAATCCCCATTCCACTGACTTAGCATGCACAATTGCAGCGGTCTGAGATGCAGGCGCGCAAATGGTACTATGTCCATTGCCGCTACCATTAAGCCGATTACTTCCATGCACTGAGCTACTGACGGGTGTGGAATGGAATGAAGGGCACGGCAAGCATTTAGAAGTTTTGATAACCTGGCCTCCGTCAGGTAAATTCTGATCTCTACAGAATCTATAAGAGTCCCTAGGAAGGGAACCCTTGTGAGTGGCAATAGAGAACTCTTTTCCACGTTCACCTTCCACCCATGCAACCTCAGAAATGCCAGAACTATCTCTGTATGAGACTTGGCAGTTTGAAAACTTGACGCTTGTATCAGAATGTCGTCTAGGTACGGAGCCACCGCTATGCCTCGCGGTCTTAGTACTGCCAGAAGTGAGCCCAGAACCTTTGTAAAGATTCTTGGAGCCGTAGCTAACCCGAAGGGAAGAGCTACAAACTGGTAATGCCTGTCTAGGAAGGCAAATCTTAGGTACCGATAATGATCCTTGTGAATCGGTATGTGAAGGTAGGCATCCTTTAAGTCCACTGTGGTCATGTACTGACCCTCTTGGATCATGGGTAGGATGGTTCGAATAGTTTCCATTTTGAATGATGGAACTCTTAGGAATTTGTTTAGGATCTTTAAGTCCAAGATTGGTCTGAAGCTTCCCTCTTTCTTGGGAACCACAAACAGATTTGAATAGAATCCTTGCCCGTGTTCCGTCCGCGGAACTGGGTGGATCACCCCCATTAGTAAGAGGTCTTGTACACAGCGTAGAAACGCCTCTTTCTTTATTTGGTTTGCTGATAACCTTGAAAGATGAAATCTCCCTTGTGGAGGAGAAGCTTTGAAGTCCAGAAGATATCCCTGAGATATGATCTCCAACGCCCAGGGATCCTGGACATCTCTTGCCCAAGCCTGGGCGAAGAGAGAAAGTCTGCCCCCCACTAGATCCGTTTCTGGATAGGGGGCCCTCTCTTCATGCTGTCTTAGGGGCAGCAGCAGGTTTTCTGGCCTGCTTGCCTTTGTTCCAGGACTGGTTAGTTTTCCAGCCCTGTCTGTAACGTGCAACAGCTCCTTCCTGTTTTGGAGCGGAGGAAGTTGATGCTGCTCCTGCCTTGAGGTTACGAAAGGCACGAAAATTAGACTGTTTGGCCTTTGATTTGGCCCTGTCCTGAGGCAGAGCATGGCCCTTACCTCCCGTAATGTCAGCGATAATTTCTTTCAAGCCGGGCCCGAATAAGGTCTGCCCTTTGAAAGGAATATTAAGCAATTTAGATGTCATGTCAGCTGACCAGGATTTAAGCCATAGCGCTCTGAGCGCTTGGATGGCGAATCCGGAGTTCTTAGCCGTAAGTTTGGTTAAGTGTACGACGGCATCAGAAACAAATGCGTTAGCTAGCTTAAGTGCTTTAAGCTTGTTCATAATTTCATCCAATGGAGCTGTGCGAATGGCCTCTTCCAGAGACTCAAACCAGAATGCCGCCGCCGCAGCAGTGACAGGCGCAATGCATGCAAGGGGCTGTAAGATAAAACTTTGTTGAACAAAAATTTTCTTAAGGTAACCTTCTAATTTTTTATCCATTGGATCTGAAAAGGCACAACTATCCTCCACCGGGATAGTGGTACGCTTAGCCAAAGTAGAAACTGCTCCCTCCACCTTAGGGACCGTCTGCCATAAGTCCCGTGTGGTGGCGTCTATTGGAAACATTTTCCTAAATATAGGAGGGGGGGGAAAAGGCACACTGGGTCTATCCCACTCCTTGCTAATAATTTCTGTAAGCCTCTTAGGTATAGGAAAAACGTCAGTACACACCGGTACCGCATAGTATCTATCCAGCCTACATAATTTCTCTGGATTTGCAACCGTGTTACAATCATTCAGAGCCGCTAATACCTCCCCTAGCAATACGCGGAGGTTCTCAAGCTTAAATTTAAAATTAGAAATCTCTGAATCCAGTCTCCCTGGATCAGATCCGTCACCCACAGAATGAAGCTCTCCGTCCTCATGTTCTGCAAATTGTGACGCAGTATCGGACATGGCTCTCCCATCATCAGCGCGCTCTGTCCTTAACCCAGAGCAATCGCGCTTGCCTCTTAATTCTGGCAATTTAGATAATACTTCTGTCATAACAGTAGCCATGTCTTGCAAAGTGATTTGTATGGGCCTCGCTGATGTACTTGGCGCCACAATATCACGCACCTCCTGAGCGGGAGGCGAAGGTACTGACAGGTGAGGAGAGTTAGTCGGCATAACTTCCCCCTCGTTGTCTGGTGATAATTTCTTTACATGTACAGATTGACTTTTATTTAAAGTGACATCAATGCATTTAGTACACAAATTTCTATGGGGCTCCACATTGGCCTTCAAACATAGTGAACAAAGAGATTCCTCTGTGTCAGACATGTTTAAACAGACTAGCAATGAGACTAGCAAGCTTGGAAAATACTTTCAAATAAATTTACAAGCAATATAAAAAACGCTACTGCGCCTTTAAGAAGCACAAAAAGCTGTCACAGTTGAAATAACAATGAACCAAATTAGTTATAGCAACCAAATGTTCACATTAAATGTATTAAGTTAGCAAAGGATTGCACCCACCAGCAAAAGGATGATTAACCCCTTAATACCCAAAAACGGATAACAAATTAATAATTAACGTTTTTAACACAGTCAAACACACTGTCACAGGTCTGCTGTGACTGATTACCTCCCTCAAAATGAATTTTGAAGACCCCTGAGCTCTCTAGAGACGTCCTGGATCATGGAGGATGAAGTAGGAAGATTGTGACTGAATTTTTACTGCGCAAAAAAGCGCTAAAATAGGCCCCTCCCACTCATATTACAACAGTGGGGAAGCTCAGTTAACTGTTTCTATGCAGAAAACAAAGATAGCCATGTGGTTAAAATCATGCCCCAATAAGTTTTATCACCAAGTACCTCACAAAAAACGATTAACATGCTAGTAAACGTTTTAAAAGCTATGAAGTGTTATTAATAAGCCTGCTACCAGTCGCTTTTACTGCAGTTAAGGCTCATACATTACTTCAGTATTAACAGTATTTTCTGAGTCAAATACCATTCCCTAGAAAAATACTTCAGTGTACACACACTCATCAGCCTAATACCAGTCGCTACCACTGCATTTAAGGCTGTACTTACATTACATTGGTATTAGCAGTATTTTCTCAGTCAATTCCATTCCTTAGAAAAATAATTTACTGCACATACCTCGTTTGCAGGGGGGCCCTGCATGCTATTCCCCTTTTCTGAAGTTACCTCACTCCTCAGAATGTTCGAGAACAGCCAGTGGATCTTAGTTACGTCTGCTAAGATCATAGAAAACGCAGGCAGATTCTTCTTCTAATGCTGCCTGAGAACAAACAGCACACTCCGGTGCCATTTAAAATAACAAACTTTTGATTGAAGAAATAAACTAAATTTAAAAACACCACAGACCTCTCACAACGACCTATCTTTAGTTAGGTTGCAAGAGAATGACTGGATATGACATGTGAGGGGAGGAGCTATATAGCAGCTCTGCTTTGGTGATCCTCTTGCAACTTCCTGTTGGGGAAGAGATATAATCCCATAAGTAATGGATGACCCGTGGACTGACTACACTTAACAAGAGAAACGCAAAATAACTGAAATAAGAGGGCGGTTTGCAGAGGATTAGATACAAGGTAATCGCATAGGTAAAGAGTATTAACAGTGTTGGTTATGCAAAACTGTGGAATAGGTAATAAAGGGATTATCTCTTTAAACAAACATTTTCAAGTAGACTGTCCCTTTAAATGCATTTGCAACAAGAAACTCTGAATGACTCAGATATTACAAAATATATATGAAAAAAATCACTTATCAATAACTGACCATACAAGTAGTGCAGAATATATGTTGATACTCCATAACCCTAGAATGTACCTATTGTAGGGATAGTGGTCACAATTTCTCCCAGCTTCAGTTTGTACAGGATGGTGGTCTTTCCAGCTGCATCAAGTCCCACCATAAGTATTCGCATTTCCTTCTTCCCAATGAGGCTCTTCAACAGGTTTCCAAATATATTCCCCATGACTTCTTTCAGATGTTCTTGTGTATGATTTTAACAAGGGTCAAGCGTTTTCCACTGTAATATGAGACAGAAATAGAAAGAAAATGTTGTTATATTGGGTAAACATGCAGTCTAAATACTAAGATGGTATGTCACTTAGTTACCTTTACCAAATGTGTTTTGTTCTCTCAGATTAGGAGTAAGCATATCTTTAAAGACTTATTGGGAAAGGTCTGATATTTTTTTAACACTGTAAATCATACAATCCTCACTGTTCAGATATACAAAAAGTTTAAAAATGTACTTGTCAGCAAGGCTACTGATTTATCATTATACATTTACCAATCAGAGAAAAATAGAGCTACACAAAATTCAAAGATAAGCCCACTAAAACTGGCTGATTTAGAATTCATCTGCAAATATCTTGCCCTATTTATCAGTATAAAAGCACACCAGACTGAAGCACTTCTATCTTATAGTTCTGGGACAAATTCACTAAACAAAAGTCATAAAGTTTGTATTGCATTGTTAAAAGGGACACTGAACCCAATTTTTTTCTTTTGCAATTCAGATAAAGCATGAAATTTTAAGCAACTTTCTAATTTACTCCTATTATGACATTTTCTTCATTCTATTGGTATCTTTATTTGAAATGCAAGAATGTAAGTTTAGATGCCGGCCCATTTTTGGTGAACAACCTGGGTTGTTCTTGCTGATTGGTGGATAAATTCATCCACCAATAAAAAAGTGCTATCCAGAGTTCTGAACCAATAAAAAAAGCTTAGATGTCTCCTTTTTCAAATAAAGATAGCAAGAGAACGAAGAAAAAAATTATAATAGGAGTAAATTAGAAAGTTGCTTAAAATTGCATGCTCTATCTGAATCACAAAAGAAAAAAAAAATTGGGTTCAGGGTCCCTTTAAAGCCAAATGCATGCTTCAGCAATAAAGCACAGCATTATTTTGCCATACTAGGACATAACCTTGGAAAACCCTTAAGTTCTGTTTCTTTTATCAAAACCCAGGTTGCCAGTTTTGGGCAGATATACATGAACTAAACAATCATGGTAAAAAACGTGGCAGTTTTAGTCTTGTAAAGTCTGGAGTGCACACTTTTTACGAGAATTGGTAAAACCACAATATCCAGAGTTAAATTACAGAAAAGAGGGGCAAATTAAATAATGAGACTAAACTGCAAAGCACTTTTAATATGCATAATAAAAACATTGTATAGGGAATTCAATTTAATTATATGTCCCTTTTAAAAAAAAAAAAAATTAAAAAAAAAAAAGATACAAGGGTTCAGTAATATTGGCATTCCAAAACTAAAATCAACTTGCGTTATTTTTAGTTTTGGAATGCCAATATTACTGTACCCTTGTATCTATGTGCCACAACAGTGTCTACTTTAATCTATCAGAAAAAAAAAAAAATGTGGCTATTCCATAGGGTTTGCAAATTCAAGGCCATTACTAACCCTTTAAAAAACTTGCTATATCACTTAGTTTTCAAGTTTCTTTGTACCACATTAATTCTACTATTATTTCGCATGGGGACAATAAGATTATGGTAAATACAATTCAATTAAAAAAAAAAAAAACATTTTTCAAGTTTTTGATTTCAACAGCTTTTAAATGGTATATCTTCCCAATTTTGACTATTTTATTCAGTAATAATGTTTTATTTTAGCATTCTTTGTTCAAATATTAATGCCCATTAGCAATTTTTGTTCTTGACACACACTTCATGTACCTTGCTGATATATTTGCTCAGTTAATATTCAGGGCTCTATTTATGAAGCCCTGCACGACTGAGCCTGCAGCCGGTCAAAGGCAGGCAAAAGAGATATGTGCTTCAGCCAGAGAGAGTAGATGGAGGTAAGTGCTTCAGGTCAGTGGGAGTAGATTATAGTGGGATGTCACTGAAGTAGGTCCTTAGAGCTGAAATTTAACTATGAGCTACAGTCAGTAAAAGTATATGGAAGCCATTGGGCTAACTAGGGTATTTTGCTTTGTAGGATTAAATGGAAATAGAACAGGTTGAGATGTGAGTTCCAGGGAATGAATAAAGTCAGGAGTAATGGGTTGTCTTTGACACTGTAGGCTTTAAAAATATTTAAATATTTTAAAATATTGAATTCAGGGAATTGTTTTCATTCATAAAAGATTGGATTATGTAAAACAGATAGTCCCAGTAGATAAAGGCAATTTGGGAGACAGGGAAGTAATAATTAAATTTTACTGAAACTGAGCTGCTTTCCCTCAAAGCATAGGGAGCTAGGCTCAGGAGAGTGGGTGCATCTTGAGCACTAGATTCTTAAAGGGACACTGAACCCAATTTTTTTCTTTTGTGTTTCAGATAGAGCATGCAATTTTAAGCAACTTTCTAATTGACTCCTATTATCAAATTGGATT
Source organism: Bombina bombina (assembly GCF_027579735.1). Lineage (NCBI taxonomy): Eukaryota > Metazoa > Chordata > Amphibia > Anura > Bombinatoridae > Bombina > Bombina bombina. The sequence continues at coordinate 974,876,431 of NC_069501.1, read as the reverse complement.
CATTCTCTTGGTATCTTTATTTGAAATGCAAGAATGTAAGTTTAGATGCCGGCCCATTTTTGGTGAACAAACTGGGTTGTTCTTGCTGATTGGTGGATAAATTCACCCACCAATAAACAAGTGCTTTCCATGGTCTGAACCAAAAAAAAATAGCTTAGATGCCTTCTTTTTCGAATAAAGAAAGCAAGAGAACGAAGAAAAATTGATAATAGATGTAAATTAGAAAGTTGCTTTAAATTACATGCTCTGTCTTAAACACGAAAGAAAATTTTTGGGTTCAGCGTCCCTTTAATAGCATTGCTTCAAATACTGTGGTCATATAAGTCTACCTCAGTATGCAGTGGCGTATTACCACCTAGGCAGACAAGACAAGTGCCTAGGGCCTAGGGCTAATGTCTTCCCCAGAAACCAAAGTTGACGTTGCTGTTATAATTTTTTTTGCTAATTTATTATTCTATGTATGCAATTTATTGTTAAGTTACCAAATAAAATACAGATACAGTTACTGCACTGGCTAAACATATGAAAAGAAGGGTTGAAGTAGTAGGCGTGGCGTGGGTATGCAGTGGGCGGTGATGGGTGGGATCAGAAGTGACGAGTAACATTTTTGGCCTGGCTAGTAGCTTAGGACCTGAAAATTTGAGCCCTGATTTTTATATATATATCACACATACACATACACACACACAGTATGAGTACACCACTCACATTTTTGTTAATATTTTATTATATCTTTTCATGTGACAACACTGAAGAAATTACACTTTGCTACAATGTAAAGTAGTGAGTGTACAGCCTGTATAACAGTGAAACTTTGCTGTCCACTCAAAATAAGTCAACACAGCCATTAATGTCTACACCGTTGGCAACAAAAGTGAGTACACCCCTAAGTTGAAATGTCAACATTGAGCCCAATTAGCCATTTTCCCTAGCCGGTGTCATGTGACTCGTTAGTGTTACAAGGTCTCAGGTGTGAATGGGGAGCAGGTGTGTTAAATTTGGTGTTATCGCTCTCACACTCTCTCATACTGGTCACTGGAAGTTCAACATGGCACCTCATGGCAAATAACTAAGGATCTGAAAAAAAGAATTGTTGCTCTACATAAAGATGGCCTAGGCTATAAGAAGATTGCCAAGACCCTGAAACTGAGCTGCAGCACGGTGGGCAAGACCATACAGTGGTTTCACAGAACAGGTTCCACTCAAAACAGCACTCACTTTCCTAAGAGGGGGTGTTTTAAAATTGAGATCAAGATTACAAGGCAATACCACAGGGGAATAGTGTACTGAAAATATTAAAATATAACCTTTATTAGGAAGTTAAAAAAGTGTCCACATACAAACATAAACATTAAAAAACACAGGGTGGTTGTCTGGTTGAGGATTCCAGCGCACTGATTATGGATGTTAGAATAGTATAATAGGAGATTATCTATTAAACCTAGGATGTATAATCCTTAGCAGTGGAGTCACTAGGGGGGGGGCGGGCCGCACCCGGGTGACACCAAAAGAATTTTTTTATTTTTTTTTTAATTTTATTGAAATTCAAAGAAATACAATGTTGAGATGCATATATTATTTTATTAGAGGCTGGCATTTGTGAACATTAGTGGGACTGGGGAAGTTGTAGACACACAATTTTTTTGCCCCTTGAGCCAGTGCTGCAATTTCAACAAATAGTTTTCCCGGCTGCTTTTGCTTGTTTGTACTTTGCTCCTCCCCTGCCCAATTTCACTATGAATGTTGTGGGTGTGCCGTGGGGCTTGCAAAGTTGCGCTGCTAGCCTAAACCTGCCTGCCTATCTGTGCTCACTGCTCAGTGACATGCGGCCCAGGGCTGTGCACTGACAGACTTGGAACAGAGTCAGAGAGCAGAATTTTCATAGTTTGCGTGCCTAAACCTTTTCTTCAGTGATTTATTTTAGAGTGCTCTGTTTATCTTTCATTTGATGTTCTGCTGAGCCAGGGAGCAGCTCTAGGTATGAGCTTCCTAATTAATGCAGTGCAGTTTACATATTTTGTATGTGTGTGTCTGAGTTTTTGTGTGTCTCAGTGTTTTTGTGTGTGTGTTTTTGTGTGTGTGTCTGAGTGTGTTTCCGAGTGTTTGTGTGTGCATCTGAGTATGTGTTTAAGTGTGTCTGAGTGTTTGTATGTGTGTTTGCCTGTGTTTTTGTGTGTGTCTGCTTTCTGGGGGGGGGGGGGGGTTGACACCATGACTTACCGCACCGGGTGACACCAACCCTAGTGACGCCACTGATCCTTAGTTAGGACTATATCACCTTATAATGGTTGTATGATAGAGGACTTACTAGTATGCTGAAATAATTCCCAGTATTAGAGGAGGGTATGAGTCACGTTGCGATAAGACAGGGTGTTTTTAGTGTTATTGTTAAACAAAGTCAGACTGCCATCTTGATTTATTCAGCATCTAGAAACATTATCTGCTGTAATTGGGAAACCCACGTATATTATTCACCTGGTTATGTATCGACTTGGATAAAAATAATGAATTATAATATTAGATGCTACAAATAAGCTCTAACCAAGTCTAGTACATTGGAATAATGAAAGGAACCTAGTTGTATGCAACTTTTTGTGATTGGTTCACAGTAACCATTGCATAGATTTGACAGGGATGTCGCCACAGGCGGAGTCGTGCGAACTGATAAATAGCCACGCACAAGGCCACACCGTACCTTTTGAGAAAGCCACGTCCGTGGAGAAACATGTCAGGAACTAGCCTGTTTTAATGCCTTCAGCAATTTTTTTAGTCAGCAGGGTGTTCAAAGTTGTTGGAATTCTATAATCCAAGCGGTGGTTAAAATTATATACTTACGAACTGTAGATAGCAACGCAGAGCCTAACAATTTAATAATATACTATTTATGCATGAATATGTAATTTTAGTCAATCACCCAGTTATTCCAACGGGTGTATTTAGAATATTGTTAACTTAAAAACCTTAGTACTGAGAAGTTGGGGTTAATAATGCATAGCTTAACAACCCAGTAATATATCGTTAGCGCACTGAATTGTAACTGCATTTAACTGCCGATATATTTAAATCAGTGTACGCAAAATACAATTTAATAGAGGTATCTATACTTAATGTTTGTTGCCAGTTACGCTAATCAGAGACGCATGTTACTCACGTTGCAATGCTTAATGGTGTTTGTAACATATTAACTGCCAGTTATTTTTAACAGCAGTATGCCAATGTAACTGTAAAATTTGTTTGTTACAAATAACATATACAAGTTGAACTTAAAATAACATTAAGCTATGATCAGGTGTAACGAGTACAGACTGCAGCCATAAGTATTCAACTACTTACAATTATATATGAGTAGATCTTGAGCAGAGTAAAACTGCAATTATACGCATTATTCAGAGTTGAGATATTAATTAACCCTTCAGCTTACATGGAATTGACAACATACAGGGATTTCAAACAACCAGGTCTTGTTCATTGTGAACATATTAGACCGGATCAGAACTCATTTATAGCATCTGATATTTGAATTTATTATTCTCACCTAAGTCAACATAACGATGTAAACCATATATGTGGGGTCAACCACAGTATATAATATTCCCATACACTGATTAGGTTTAGATAAGTCTACTCTGTTCATTAACAGCACAGAAATTATTTAATCATATCCCAACGTGACTCACAACAGTACAAGCATTTATAGAAGAGCATACCTTAAGCAGACCAAACTGCAATTATATGCATAAGCAATTATATAAGAGAATACCTTAACATAAAAACTGCAATTATATGCAATATTAGTTTTAGTTGTGGCATTAATTAATTCTCCAGCTCTTATGGTATCAACAATTTATAGGAACCACATACAACTAGGTTCCTTTCATTATTCCAATGTACTAGACTTGGTTAGAGCTTATTTGTCTAATGTTAGAATTCATTATTTTTATCCAAGTAGATATATAACCAGGTGAATAATATACGTGGGTTTCCCAATTACAGCAGATAATGTTTCTAGATGCTGAATAAATCAAGATGGCAGTCTGACTCTGTTTAACAATAACACTAAAAACACCCTGTCTTATCGCAACGTGACTCATACCCTCCTCTAATACTGGGAATTATTTCAGCATACTAGTAAGTCCTCTATCATACAACCATTATAAAGTGATATAGTCCTAACTAAGGATTATACATCCTAGGTTTACGAGATAATCTCCTATTATACTATTCTAACATCCATAATCAGTGCGCTGGAATCCTCAACCAGACAACCACCCTGTGTTTTTTAATGTTTGTTTGTATGTGGACACTGTTTTAACTTCCTAATAAAAGGTTATATTTTAATATTTTCAGTACACTATTCCCCTGTGGTATTACTTTGTAATCTTGATCTCAATTTTAAGCCACCCCCTCTTAGGAAAGTGAGTGCTATACAGGTGTACATTACATCAATCTTAGGACTGATATTTTTCCTTTTTAGTGTTAATACAGTACACAGCACATGCCCTTCACTAATCTCAGTGACATTGGATTATTTAGTATTCACTATTAGATCCAGTGAAAGATAGGCATTCCTAATAACGTTATTTTATTAGTGCCTTGTTCCTTTTTCTTTCCACTCAGAACAGGCCCCAACATGGCCGACCAAAGAAGTTGAGTGCACGTGCTCAGTGTCATATCCAGAGGTTGTCTTTGGAAAATAGACGTATGAATGCTGCCAGCATTGCTGCAGAGGTTGAAGAGGTGGGGGGTCAGCCTCTCAGTGCTCAAACCATACGCCGATCACTGCATCAAATTGGTCTGCATGGCTGTTGTCCCAGAAGGAAGTCTCTTCTAAAGATGATGCACAAGAAAGCCCGCAAACAGTTTGCTAAAGGCAAGCAGACTAAAGGACATGGATTACTGGAACCATGCCCTATGGTCCGATGAGATCAACATAAACTTATTTGGTTCAGATGGTGTCAAGCGTGTGTGGAGGCAACCAGGTGAGGAGTACAAAGACAAGTGTGCCTTGCCTACAGTCAAGCATGGTGGTGGGACTGTCATGGTCTGGGCCTGCATGAGTGCTGTCGGCACTGGGGAGCTACAGTTTATTGAGGAAACCATGAATGCCAACATGTACTGTGACATACTGCAGCAGAGCATGATCCCCTCCCTTTCGGAGACTGGGCAGTATTCCAACAACTACCCCAAACACACCTCCAAAACGACCACTGCCTTGCATGTCTCCAGACCTAAACCCTATTGAGCATCTGTGGGGCATCCTCAAATCAAACCAAGAGGGTTAAGGCAGTGCTGGAAAATAATGGTGGAATGGTGGCCACACAAAATAGACAATTTGGGCCCAATTTGGACATTTCCACTTAGGGGTGTACTCACTTTTGTTGCCAACGGTTTAGACATTAATGGCTGTGTGTTGAGTTATTTTGAGGGTACAGCAAATTGACACTGTTATACAGGCTGTACACTCACTACTTTACATTGTAGCAAAGTAAGATATAATAAAATATTTACAAAAATGTGAGGGGTGCACCGGATGAATGACCCTGAAACAAAAAACCGAGAGTAAATTGATTTAATTTGCCCATTTAGGCACAAAAAAGGAAAACATTTACATAAGCAACACAACCTAAAAAGACATCAGTTCCAAATATAAGTTGGTAATGTGTGCCATGGAGGGAACATGATCAATCACGTATTAGCTACCAATACTTCCAAAATATTGGCATATATCAAGTGTTCATAGAGGACAAATTGAAAAGTCCTGTGTATTGAAGGCAGAAGGGCACGAAGAGTAAATATTGAATAATAGCAAACCGGCTACTTACAGCCCCTGAATCTGAAAGCTGTGTTGAAATTGATGGTAGTTCTGCAGATAATTACCATCGCATGTCGAGCCAGGAGGCTACAAGGTAAAAGCGTCCTCACAAGTGTTCCATAAGGCTATGAAAAAAACTCAGCATATCAAATGAATGTATCCATCGCTACAAGAAAAGAACAAAGTGTCCATTTTGTAGAAAAGTGCAAATATCCCAGCTTCTGGGTTGGTCTCCAGACTTCAAGTCACCAAGCCGTGATAAGGTAGTATTGAGCAAAAGACAAGTAAGAAGCCGTAATCCTCTTTCAACAGGTGCTCTGATAAGCAAGTTACCGGTTGGCTTCTTTGTCCTGCCCAAGTCACATTCACGGTCACAAAGTGGTGCAATTATCAGAAGGCAATCGGAGATACAAATTACTCCGTTGTTTGACACAGTTGATACGCAGCGAAAACCAGGGAGAAAATCAGTGATGTGCAGTCACTAGAGGCAGATGAGGCAGTGCTTCACCTCTCATATGGGCAAAAATATATATTTTTTTTTATTGGCTTTAAAAAAAAAAAAAAATTAATTTTTTTTCCCCCCAGCATTTTTTTTTTCACAGCTACATGTTGTGCAATGGAGAGGCACAAGCAGGTCTGCCCACCATTACACTACATTCTGCGCCACCTACTGGATGTGGTTAAGATTGGATGGCCAATTAACTGCTTATTTGAGGCAGTCCTATTTGGGCTGAACGAATCCAGTGAGAGGCAGTGAGAGGCATCAGTAAGTGGAACTTAGAGTTGGGGCTGGATGTTAAATCATATAAAACAAAAACGGAAAAAAAACAACTTTCATTTATTTTGTTGCTGTCCTGTGAACCTGCTAGCTTTGCTAAAGTGAAAAAGAGAGTTCTGTTCTTCCCCTCTAAGTGCAGTGGAATGTGCCACTGTCACTTCCTGAATCCTTACAGAGCAGGAAGATAGGCAGAGAGAGCAGTGTTTTAGCCACATCTTATTAAAAGTAAGATTTTACTGAAAGGGATTCTGTTAGTGAAAATGATAATTTAATGAATGTGGTTTAGTGTTTTTTGTTTTTTTACTTTTACAGCAGTTTAGGGATCGTTTTTGTATTTTGTTTACTCAAAATTTACACCCACTAACCTAGCAGCTTGCCTCTGTACTTCACACTAATTTATAGTCTCATTTTATGAACTCTCTGTAGCTCTGCTGTTTTATTACTTAAAAATGCAGTGGTCCCTCTACCCCCCCGTGTGTGTGTGTGTGTGTGTGTCTCTCTATCTATCCATCTCTCTCCTTATGTGTTGTTCTCCCCCATGGTCTCTTTCTCTCTCTGTCTCTCTTCCTCCCCCTCTGACTCTCTCATCCCTTATGTGTCTCTCTAACCCTCTGTGTGTGATTGTGTGTGTCTCTCTCTCTCTAACCCTCTGTGTGTGATTGTGTGTCTCTCTCTAACCCTCTGTGTGTGATTGTGTCTCTCTCTCTCTCTAACCCTCTGTGTGTGATTGTGTCTCTCTCTCTCTCTCTCTCTCTCTAACCCTCTGTGTGTGATTGTGTCTCTCTTTTTCTCTAACATTCTGTGTGTGATTGTGTCTCTCTCTCTTTCTCTAACCCTCTGTGTGTGATTGTGTCTCTCTCTTTCTCTAACCCTGTGTGTGATTGTGTCTCTCTCTTTCTCTAACCCTGTGTGTGATTGTGTCTCTCTCTTTCTCTAACCCTGTGTGTGATTGTGTCTCTCTCTCTCTCTAACCCTGTGTGTGATTGTGTCTCTCTCTCTCTTTCTCTAACCCTCTGTGATTGTGTCTCTCTCTTTCTCTAACCCTCTGTGTGTGATTGTGTCTCTCTCTCTTTCTCTAACCCTCTGTGATTGTGTCTCTCTCTCTTTCTCTAACCCTCTGTGTGTGATTGTGTCTCTCTCTTTCTCTAACCCTCTGTGTGTTTGTCTCTCTCTCTCTTTCTCTCTCTCTCTAACCCTCTGTGTGTGATTGTCTCTCTCTCGCTCTCTCTAACCCTCTGTGTGTGATTGTGTCGCTCTCTCTCTCTCTAACCCTCTGTGTGTGATTGTGTCTCTCTCTCGCTTTCTCTAACCCTCTGTGTATGATTGTGTCTCTCTCTCTCTAACCCTCTGTGTATGATTGTGTCTCTCTCTCTTTCTCTAACCCTGTGTATGATTGTGTCTCTCTCTCTTTCTCTAACCCTGTGTGTGATTGTGTCTCTCTCTTTCTCTCTCTCTAACCCTCTGTGTGTGATTGTGTCTCTCTCTCTCTTTCTCTAACCCTCTGTGTGTTTGTCTCTCTCTCTTTCTCTCTCTCTAACCCTCTGTGTGTGATTGTGTCTCTCTTTCTCTAACCCTCTGTGTGTGATTGTGTCTCTCTCTCTCTTTCTCACTCTCTAACCCTCTGTGTGTGATTGTGTCTCTCTCTCTTTCTCACTCTCTAACCCTCTGTGTGTGATTGTGTCTCTCTCTTTCTCACTCTCTAACCCTCTGTGTGTGAATGTGTCTCTCTCTCTAACCCTCTGTGTGTGATTGTGGCTCTCTCTCTAACCCTCTGTGTGTGATTGTGGCTCTCTCTCTAACCCTCTGTGTGTGATTGTGGCTCTCTCTCTAACCCTCTGTGTGTGATTGTGGCTCTCTCTCTAACCCTCTGTGTGTGATTGTGGCTCTCTCTCTAACCCTCTGTGTGTGATTGTGTCTCTTTCTCTCTCTAACCCTCTGTGTGTGATTGTGTCTCTTTCTCACTCTCTAACCCTCTGTGTATGATTGTGTCTCTCTCTTTTTCTCTAACCCTGTGTGTGATTGTGTCTCTCTCTCTTTCTCTCTCTAACCCTCTGTGTGTGATTGTGTCTCTCTCTTTCTCACTCTCTAACCCTCTGTGTGTGAATGTGTCTCTCTCTCTAACCCTCTGTGTGTGATTGTGTCTCTCTCTCTAACCCTCTGTGTGTGATTGTGGCTCTCTCTCTAACCCTCTGTGTGTGATTGTGGCTCTCTCTCTAACCCTCTGTGTGTGATTGTGTCTCTTTCTCTCTCTAACCCTCTGTGTGTGATTGTGTCTCTTTCTCTCTCTAACCCTCTGTGTGTGATTGTGTCTCTTTCTCTCTCTAACCCTCTGTGTGTGATTGTGTCTCTTTCTCTCTCTAACCCTCTGTGTGTGATTGTGTCTCTTTCTCTCTCTAACCCTCTGTGTGTGATTGTGTCTCTTTCTCTCTCTAACCCTCTGTGTGTGATTGTGTCTCTTTCTCTCTCTAACCCTCTGTGTGTGATTGTGTCTCTTTCTCTCTCTAACCCTCTGTGTGTGATTGTGTCTCTTTCTCTCTCTAACCCTTTGTGTGTGATTGTGTGTCTCTCTCTCTAACCCCGTGTGTGATTGTGTCTCTCTCTCTTTCTCTCTCTAACCCTCTGCGTGTGATTGTGTCTCTCTCTCTCTCTTTATTTCTCTCTCTCTAACCCTCTGTGTGTGATTGTGTCTCTCTCTCTAACCCTCTGTGTGTGATTGTGTCTCTCTCTCTCTTTCTCTCTCTAGCCCTCTGTGTGTGATTGTGGCTCTCTCTCTAACCCTCTGTGTGTGATTGTGGCTCTCTCTCTAACCCTCTGTGTGTGATTGTGGCTCTCTCTCTAACCCTCTGTGTGTGATTGTGTCTCTTTCTCTCTCTAACCCTCTGTGTGTGATTGTGTCTCTTTCTCTCTCTAACCCTCTGTGTGTGATTGTGTCTCTTTCTCTCTCTAACCCTTTGTGTGTGATTGTGTGTCTCTCTCTCTAACCCTGTGTGTGATTGTGTCTCTCTCTCTTTCTCTCTCTAACCCTCTGCGTGTGATTGTGTGTCTCTCTCTCTCTTTATTTCTCTCTCTCTAACCCTCTGTGTGTGATTGTGTCTCTCTCTCTAACCCTCTGTGTGTGATTGTGTCTCTCTCTTTCTCTCTCTAGCCCTCTGTGTGTGATTGTGTCTCTCTCTTTCTCTCTAACCCTCTGTGTCTCTCTCCCCCCGTCTCTCTCTCTCCCCCTCCCCCCCCGAGTGCTTTTCTGTTTTTCTGTCAACCTTTTATTTAATTTATGAATTGTTAGTGACATCTGATGGTGTGGCTTTATTTAAAGGGGTGGGGTCAAGAGCCCCACCATCTTTACATTTCACCAGCCACCACTGGATCAAGACATTTTTATATTTACTGAATAATGAAAGAATCTATAACCATAATTTGCAGCATTAAAGTAAAAAGTATGTTTAAAACATTTTAATGGGCATGGATTTCTAGATCTCATAATCAGAGCAAGCATTGTGTTATCTGGCAAGAGTTTGTTACAATCCTTTTAGACTAAAATCAGATGTTTACTAAGTTGACCAGTTTTCCAAGACATCATTTAAAAGGACATGAAACCCATATGAAACTTTAAATAACTTTCCAATTTACATCTAATATCTAATTTTCTTCATTCTTTTGATATCCTTTGTTGAAAATCATATCTAAATATGCTCAGTAGCTGCTGATTGGTGGCTGCACATAGATACCTCATGTGATTGGCTCACCCATGTGCATTGCTATTTCTTCAACAAAGGATATCTAAAGAATGAAGGCGTATCCTAGCCACTGCCTCACCAGCCTCTGACGTCACATTATATATATATATATATATATATATATATATATATATATATATATATATAAAGAACAATGTGGAGGAAGGGCACTCTCAGGGTTTGTATAGAAACAAATAAATATTTTCTTTATTCCTAGAACATTAATACATGGTCAACGTTTCGGCCCTCAGTTGGGCCTTCATCAGGACAGGTATTATCTGAAAGACAAACCTATAAACAGATACTAGAAACATGGAATGATAGAAACAACACGCAACAAGACACAAACTACCTATATCACCATCACCAATAAAATTAAAAACAGACTGTGCAGTCTGTAAAGGGAATAATCCAACCTTCAACAAAGGATACCCAAAAAACAAAGAACATGCAGGATAAAGGGGCCAAGGCAGATATAGATAATATGGTACAGTGCAGCAAACACAAATAACAACATCTAAATAGACTGTGCTGTCTGAGATCTAACAACCTTCAACAAAGGATATCAAAGAACAACTATGAGATAAGAATGCCAGAGGGCAATCCGTGGGCATACAAGGCAACAAGGTAAAACAAAATGATGTTATGGTATACAGACGGCATCAATAATAACGTAAACCAAAATCCATAAAAAAGAAAAAGAAAAGTCACGCACAGAAAACTATTATGTATCTGTATCAATCCCAAAGCAGTGCGTTATTACCCGATCAACAGGCTCATGTGAGAAAGTTTAAAGCGATACTAGATAAATTAAGCCACAGTTATAAAATAAGTCCCAGATGAGGACTAAGAAAAAGTAAGAAGAGTACAAATTGACATAAACACATAAAGTTACCATCAAACATAAAACCCAAAGAGATGCATAAATCAAAACAATGAACAACGCGTGGAACGCCTGCAGTGTGATTAGCAAGACACCTAAAACAGATAATAGCAGGGCATAGAGCTTATTATTAGAAATGTACAAATGGTGTGTGAGAACACTTAACGGCAGAACATAGCCAAAGCAATATTGTGGATAACCCTTGGATGAGGGAACTAAAACCCTAGTTCCCTCATCCAAGGGTGCATCTTTAAAAAACTTTTGTAAGGTGAGATTCCTTATTAATTTATTCAAATCTAACATTGTTTCAAAAACATTAAATGTATTGGTAGGAGCAAAATTGAGACCTACTAGTCTTTTTTTTTTTTTTTATAATATTTTGAAAACCTCACTCACTGAGATCAAAACCTCTGTTCTAAATTTAAAACACACTAAATATGTTAGAGATAAAACCGATTATGAGAGTAAAAGTGTTTATGTCTGGAACAGAACAGATAGAACCAACACAAGGAGATCACAGAACAGGGGTAGGTCTAGGAGTAGAAATAGAAATAACAACAGACAAAATAGGTCTCCTAGCAATACAAAGACACCCTCACCAAATTCAGATAATGACAACAGATTAGAAGGGAAACATCTGAGAGAAACTAATCAAGAACAGAGTTCTCAAACTGGCATTTTAAAAGCCAATATAAACCGTAATGTTAATTTCCAGATTCCAAGTACAAAGTCAGCTACACGAAATGAGGAACAGGTAGTAAGACCTAAAGAGATATTACCACAAGCAGTGGCAGCCAATAAAGGATCAAAATATGTGATGAGTCATCCCAATAGTCAGCCCAGTATGGTAAGCCAGGACAAAACAGAATTTGAGAAGGTTTTTTACGTAGCACCAGAAAAAACAGGTATAGGACACGAGCAAGCCAGATACCCACTGAGAGGGAACAAAACCAGCACAAAATATACATGAATAATGTTATAAATCTTTCCTCTAGAGTACTTACTAAAGAACATTTAAAAGTGTTGAGTCTAGGTCTCATTTTGCTCCTTCCAATACATTTAATGTTTTTGAGACAATGTTAGATTTGAATAAATTAATAAGGAATCTCACCTTACAAAAGTTTTTTTAAAGATGCACCCTTGGATGAGGGAACTAGGGTTGGGGACGGTATCTCCGGTCAACAAGACATCAATGGCACCTCATTTAAGGATGCTTGTGATATTAACACACTTAATGCATTGTCTTTTGAAAGTCATATGGATCAGAACCACCCTTCTGTGAACGAATTCAGTGGTTTTAAACCTTCATCTGAATTTTACCCAATACATCATAGGGATACAATACTGGAAACCTTTTACAGAAGGGTGGAGAAAGATCTTTTGACTTTAAGTACCAATGTGGTTAATTCAGATAATTTATCACGTAAGGCTAAAAAAGCATTGAATGAACTCAAACATATGGATGACATAACAATACGTAAAGCGGAAAAAGGGGGTTCTATAGTTGTATTGAATAGGACAGATTATGTTAAAGAGGCTTGACGCCAATTACAAAACATTGACAACTATGTCCCCCTACAGGGTGATCCCACCCTGATGTACCAAGGAATACTAAAAACACTTTTGGATGATGGTTTGGAGGATGGGCACATCGATGTGTCCACAGGGGATTATCTTTTTGTTACATGTCCCGTAGTGCCCATCTTCCACCACCTTCCAAAGGTGCATAAGAGTGTTGATGACGTTAAAGGCCGCTCGATTGTGAGTGGCATTGGTTCTATATCAGAACACTTATCTGAATGGTTGGACGCAATTCTGAATCCACTTGTTCTCAGATTGCACAGTTACTTGAGAGACACCAAACACGTTATAAATCTATTGGAGAAACAGGAATGGGTGGATGGTCAATATAGATGGGTGACAATTCATGTGACAGCGCTCTTTTCCTCTATACCTCATGAGAAAGGGGTAGAGGCCATAACATTTTTTCTACAAAATTATACAGATTTTACAGATGGTTTGAGGTACTATGTACTGAGGGTCACTATGTATCTCCTGACACACAATTACTTCAAATTTGAAGGTCAGTTCTATCTTCAAAGGTGTGGGACAGCGATGGGTGCCAAGTTTGAGCCATCATTCGCCAACCTTTATATGGGTTGGTGGGAGCTGTCCCACATCTTTCAAATAGAGAATGAATACAAAGATAACATTGTGTTTTACAGGAGATATATAGATGACCTGCTTCTTATATGGAAGGGTACAGAGGATGAGTTAAACTGTTTCATTTCTAAAATTAACAACAATGACATGGGTTTGAAGTTCACTTTTGAACATCATACAGATAGCATTTGCTTTCTGGATTTGACTTTAATGGGTAACAAGAATGGACTCATAACGTGTGATACTTACCGAAAACCAATAACATGGAATACACTATTGCATGCTAGGAGCTGCCCTCCTCCTCATGTGCCCTTTTCAGTAGCAAAAGGACAGTTTGTAAGGCTGAAGAGAAACTGTACTGAGGATGGAGCGTTTAGCAGACAAAGTGAGGAATTGAGAAAAAGATTGAAAGAGAGAGGATACTCTGACATTGTTCTAGACAAAGCACAGGAGCAGGTAGCTAGAATAGACAGGAAGACACTACTTGAGAATAGAGAATGGTATGGCAATGGATGCTCATCGAAAGTAAACAAAGGGTCCTATTTTGTAACTGAATATAGTGCCCAATACAAAGACATCTGCAAGATTGTGAAAAAACACTAAGTTGTTAGCTGCTGCTGATGGTCTCACAGATAGTGTTGAGAGTAGGGGTGTCAAAAATAATTGGCACAACGATGCATCACAATGCAGCCTTTAACGATGCTGCATCGATGCAGTTAAGAGCCAAATCGATTCACACAATGTCACGTGACCCCTCCTCCACAAGGAAAGATAGGTGCACAAACACAGGAGGATTCAAGACACAGCTCAGTCAGCAGCTGTCCCTCCTGCAACTTCCTAGGCTACATGGGCTTTCCACGTGAGTACAGGGTTGCTTGTGAGTAAAAATGAGTGACACTGCACACAGGGGTCAAGGGTTGCCAAGTTCAGGGATTTGACCGGACAGTCCGTTTTCAGTAAGAAAACTTACAGCTGTTTTCAGTAAAAAACCTGACAGTTTTAATGAGTGCACAAATGTTTTAGCTCTGCAATTCTGCCTATCTGATTTCTTCCACCTTTTGTTCAGGACAGGAAGAGTGCATGGGGTTAATAGGGAACCAACTACTGTTTACTCACTTTCAGAGACATTAAAGCTAACAGGTCTCTGTCCATGCGGCATAAGAGGGGCTTCTTCTAAAGTAGAGAGAGACAATAAATTAACGGGGGAAGGAGGATAAGGAAGCCAGCAGCGTGGAATGTCTGTTTTTTTTAAACATCTGTGCTCCCTGCCTGACATATTAGCTACAACGGACCTACACCTTCCTGCCCTGCTTATTCTATAATGTAAGAGCCAGGCTGTGAACCTTACTAAAGTTTGTGTATTCCTTGTCATTACTTTAGTCTAGGAAATCAAAGTATTTAACCCATTGCTCACCATAGAGGGCTGTCATACCTTATGTAGTAGTAGTAGTAGTAGTAGTAGTAGATGTGCAGCCCTCCCAGGCAGTCAAGTGCTTAAATTATTGATTTCCAAGTTTAATAATTGTATGCAAACACCTTTAATTATTTAAACACTGCAATAAAACGTTAAATGGTCTATTCATCCTGAAAAGGAGGGTTAATATTTTAATTGTAGGGAATCACAGGGAGTGAAGATAAGCGCACTATCGCCGATAGCACAGATGTTCCTCTGAAGGGCAAGTCAAAAAAATTCAGGCAAACTCCAGACAGGGTAGGATAAAAAAGTAACAAAAATTTATTAAAGTTAAAAGCGGATGCCACTGGCAGAGGCAAACAGGTAACAGAGCCAGCAGTAACAACAGTCAGGTGTAAGGGCCGGTCTCCACGCAGACGCGTTTCGTGCCCATGCGCACTTGTTCACTGCATGAACAATATATATATATATAAAATATGGAATAGAACAAGTTCATGAAAATCATGGGCAGTAATCGTGATGCATCGTAGAATCGAATCGAAATGATGATAATCGTAATCGAATCGAATCGTGAGACAAGTGAAGATGCGCAGCTCTAGTTAAGAGAGGTCTAAGATGCTCATATAGGAAATGTAAGACCTTGGGGAACATTTTGTCCCCTTCCTGTCTGCCAAAAGTTAATAACAAGTCTCAAAGCTCATGGATACAATATAAAGGGATGTACAGATGTGGTAAGAGAAAATGCAGACCCTGTGAATATGCATTAATCTCTGACAATTTTCAATCCACAAGTACAGGAGAGACCTTCCAGATTGAATCATGCTTAAACTGTACAACATCTTATGTTATTTATGTAATAACATGCATAGAGTGTTCGGTTCAATATGTAGGGTTAACCTCCAATGACGTAAATACAAGAATCAGAAACCATCTGTCTACCATCAGTTCAGGTGTAGCGACTACCCCTCTTGTCCAGCACTTTGCAAAGAGGCATAATAAAGCCTTGACCACCTTTCGCTAGCAAGCTATCGAAAGGGTGGCTACCCCTCTTAGGGGAGGAGATAGAGACAAATTGCTGGGTAAGAGGGAAATGTTCTGGATATTCAAACTGGGTACTAGAGTTCCTTCAGGTATGATCTCTGAATACGACCTAATCAATTATTGGAAATTATTTGACTTTCTTAAAACCAGTCATATATGGAATGTGTTGATATTGATGAAAATCATATATAGTGTACATGAAATTAAGTTTGCACCAGATAGAAGACAGTTTTAATAGCATTATTGGATTACCATAAATATGTGTAATTATGAGGGGTTGTGCATTCATGTGGATATTATAGTCTTATTCCAAATATGATTTGAATTGTTACATTGTTGCATATATCTCTTAAGTTTCTAATACATGTCTAATAAGTGTTTCTGGTAGGCATGTGTATTTACACTAAGTGCCATAACCTCTTCATTATAGAATGAAGAATCTTTCTATTGTCACACATTAACTAGGTTTAGTGAACCTTCTAAACATCATGAATCTTAGAAGACAAACATACCAAAACAATATACTATATAAATCACCCAATGTTCAAGAATGAACATAAAATAATGTTAGAATACACCTTTAAATTGGGTTGTGAGTAAAATTTAGCATGATTGTGTTTTAACCAATGAGAAAGCAGAATAGGGTACTTAAGATCATATGCAGGTGTACCCACTAGCTATGATTACGGCTGCGAGCCGAAACATGTTAGCATTCTTTTCTCATGCCTAAGTTTTGTTTTTTCTTCATTTTTTGATGTTATCTCCATATTTTAAGATATTGTTGAACACAATAAAATTTTCTATCGCTATTTGCACTTCTGCTGAAATTACTTTTTGGTGTATGTATGTATGTATGTATGTATGTATGTATGTATATATATATATATATATATATATATATACACACATATACACACACACACATATATATTGGTGTATGCAGGTTTATTATCACATTATACCCTGACCAAAAAAATGTTATAGCCCCAAAACAGCCTAAAACCTAGGGGGGTAGGGTGCAGCAGAATTTTGAGTGCCTAGGGCAGCACAAAACCTAAATTGGCCACTATCAGTATGCACTGAAAGGGTAACAAGAGAAAGAGGTCAATTTGCTAACAGAAGTAAATTGGTAAGTTTTTTTGTTTTGTTTTTTTTTAAAACAGTAAACTATCTGAATCATTGCCTTTCATGTTAACTTTTCAGTAATTTGGATTAAATGGAAACGCGTTTAGGTCCTTGGCAGCAGATGTAAGCAGGTGTTTTAGACAGCGCAGTATAATAAGAAAGCCAGAATCATGTCCTTCAGTCACAAGAAGAAAGGCAAGCAAGTACTTAGGTCAACAGTAGCAGATAAAAGTAGTAGGACTTGATAGAATTGTGTGCTTTGGTTAGTGGGTTTAAACATATACATAAGCATGATATTCAATTTGTGAGATCAGATAATGGTGGGTTCTGCAGTGGAAGCACATAGAGGAAGGTAGTGTTAGGCCATTCACTCAGTAACAACATCAAAGAGTATATAGGGATGTACTGCAGATGCTTATATTGGTTTATAAAGGTAAGTGCTTTCATCAGTTCACAGATGTTTGTAGTTGTTCCTGTTATTATGGATAAGCCCAGGCGCCAACCAACGGAGGCAGGTATTTGCAACACTCGGGAGGTAATATAAGATCAATTTATTCATACAATAAAACAATATAAACCAATATTTCATGGATCCATGATGGTTTTCACAATAAAGTTAAAAATATTAAAAATCACAGGTGAGTATCACAAATATGCACAGGTAAAATAAGTAATATATTAAAAACAATGGTAGATTCTCTGGATTGTGATACAGAGATCAAAGGGGAAAGTCCAAACTAAAATATTAAAGGTGATTGGAACTGCCCAAAGATATGAGTGCAGAAACAAATTCTGTGGTGGAATCCAATGGGTGTGAAAATGTATAAACAACGATGTGATGGAAAAAAACTGTGTTAAAACTTCAGGTGCGAATCAAAAAATATATAAATATTAGGTGCGTGTCTGAAATATCAATCCAAAAGAGATAGTGTATAATATATCAATCCGAAAAAAAAGGAGAATCAATAGAAGGTGTGAAAAAAATGGAGGTGTGGAAAAAAAACTCCTTCTTTAAGTGCAAGCTAGCGTGTGTGAAACGGTGAAGAAAAAAATATCAAAAAATAATATGTTGAAAAAGTCTATGTCCATACAAACAAAAATTGCCAAAAAAAATCAGTTGAAGATAAGTGCTAGCAACAAAAAGTCAATAGAAAGTCTATTTAACTTGATAGATGTAAATATCACCAAAAAAACGATTTTGATTGCAGTAAATTTCACAAAGATCGTGAAGGAGGGTGTCTAATGAAAGGCTTTGGTACAAAAACGATCTCTTCCTAAAAAAGCAGAAACAAATAGTGTAGATTTGTACAACAATAGAACATAAATAGAGTAAGGCTTACCAGTGTCTACGCGTTTCGGCTCGTAATAGGCCTTTCTCAAGACTGCTTGAGAAAGTCTTGAGAAAGGCCTATTACGGGCCGAAACGCGTAGACACTGGTAAGCCTTACTCTATTTATGTTCTATTGTTGTACAAATCTACACTATATTTGTTTCTGCTTTTTTAGGAAGAGATCGTTTTTGTACCAAAGCCTTTTATTAGACACCCTCCTTCACGATCTTTGTGAAATTTACTGCAATCAAAATCGTTTTTTTGGTGATATTTACATCTATCAAGTTAAATAGACTTTCTATTGACTTTTTGTTGCTAGCACTTATCTTCAACTGATTTTTTTGGCAATTTTTGTTTGTATGGACATAGACTTTTTCAACATATTATTTTTTGATATTTTTTTCTTCACCGTTTCCGTTTTTTCGGATTGATATATTATACACTATCTCTTTTGGATTGATATTTCAGACACGCACCTAATATTTATATATTTTTTTATTTGCACCTGAAGTTTTAACACAGTTTTTTTCCATCACATCGTTGTTTATACATTTTCACACCCATTGGATTCCACCACAGAATTTGTTTCTGCACTCCTATCTTTTGGCAGTTCCAATCACCTTTAATATTTCAGTTTGGACTTTCCCCTTTGATCTCTGTATCACAATCCAGAGAATCTACCATTGTTTTTAATATATTACTTATTTTACCTGTGCATATTTGTGATACTCACCTGTGATTTTTAATATTTTTAACTTTATTGTGAAAACCATCATGGATCCATGAAATATTGTTTTATATTGTATGAATAAATTGATCTTATATTACCTCCCGAGTGTTGCAAATACCTGCCTCCGTTGGTTGGCGCCTGGGCTTATCCATAATTCTGTTTGTTCACTGGGTGCATGCTAGGTGCACCTCTCCTGGGCTATAGGTATATAGTAGGCGCTTATACCACCCTCCAATCACGAGTTGTTCCTGTTAATTTGCACTAAAATTATTAGGTGATCCTGCCAGTTGTCTTCAGGCTCACTTAAACAACTGAATACTACTTTATGGTTGCACCGATACTGGTATCGGTACCGATACCAAGTACTTGCACCAGTACTTGTACAAATATACAGACACCTCCAGAGCTTACCATATGCCATCTTGTGGCGTTATTTTTCAAACTTCATGTTCCCATTTCATTTTAAGCTGGAGTGGATTGTTCACTTCTGTTCTGCCAATAAAAATTGCTGTTATTTGTATTATTGTACATTTGAGAGCAGTGCTTCAAAAGCTGCTACTATACAACTGGAAGCCTACCTGGGAGAGATCACTGTACTTCATTCAGACAAACCCCTGAAGTACTGGGCAGTTAATAAACTGAGATTTAATGGCCCAAAAATATCTTTCTGCCCCATGCAGTAGTGTGGAAAGTGAAAGACTGTTCAGCTTAGTGTCAAATGTCCTTACTGATATAAGAAACAGACTTATAGCTGAACACGCAGAGATGTTTCTGTTTCTTAAAAAGAACTTGCCAATAACTTTTGAAAAATGTATTCTAATTGCTAGCTTGCCTGTTATACTGCTAGTTCTCATATTGCACAATTATGCTCAAAACATACTGTACTCTGAGGAACATCCTTAGCTTATATAATTGCAGGAAGAGTGTTCATGGGACATATTAAGTTAATGCCTATGAACACTCATCCTACAATTATAGCACTAGATTTAGATTACATTTGATTGGTAAGCTTTACCAATGCTCTGTTCACATTTCCAACTCCATAGACTTTAATGGAGTTGGACATGTAATGAGATCATTGGTAAAGCTTACCAGTCAATGTAATTTAATCCCATAGTGTTGTTCACCATAATTAAACAGTGCACTGTTATATTTTTAACTGTATTGCACTTTTGGTTGGTTGTGATTTTACATGTGTTATGTATTGTTGTTGTTATTATTATTATTATTATTATTATTAATATATTTTATTGTAATATTTTTATTTATAAACATGTTCTGTGAACTGTCTTCGAGTTTTTACAACTTCGTGATAACAAGCAAATAAAACTTATTATTTCATAATGTCTTTTTTTACAGTTCTTCATAATTATAAAGAAGCTATTTTAAATCATTAGTCTGTATTGTGCTTGAGAAACTGTCAAATAAAAAAAAAAAAAGTATCGGTAATTGGTATCGGCGAGTATTTGTAAAAAAGTATTGGTACTTGGTCTTAAAAAAAATGATATCGGTGCAACCCTAGAAGACGTACATTTTATAAGTGCCCATGAACAATGGCTAATTATTTGAAAACAATTCCAATAGAGCTGGTAGGGACAAATACGAAAAGGAAATTCAAGAATACCCAAGATTATTCAGAAAGTTATCCTGATGTTAAATTAAAAAAAGACACTCACCTAGATTACGAGTTTTGCAGTAAGCTGAAAAAGCAGCGTTAGCCGGGTCTAACGCTGCTTTTTCACTACCGCTGATATTACGAGTCTTGAGGGTTTAGGGTCCCCGCACACTTTTTTGGCCTTACCGCAAAACTTACGTAAACTTCGTAAACCCTTTTTTCTATGGGATTTCCATAGCGCTGGTATTACGAGTCTGTCCTGGGAGGCCAAAAAGTGAGCGGTAGACCCTACCCCATCAAGAGTCCTAATGCATTTAAAAGTCAGTAGTTATGAGTTTTACACTACAACTCTGTAGCATAAAACTCATAACTAAAGTGCTAAAAAGTACACTAACACCCATAAACTACCTATTAACCCCTAAACCGAGGCCCTCCCACATCGCAAACACTAAAATACAATTTTTAACCCCTAATCTGCCGCTCCGGACATCGTCGCAACTATAATAAACGTATTAAACCCTAAACCGCCGCACTTCCGCCTCGCAAACACCAGTTAAATATTATTAACCCCTAATCTGCCGTCCCTAACATCGCCGCCACCTACATTTATTAACCCCTAATCTGCCGCCCCCAACGTCGCCGCCACTATACTAAATGTATTAACCCCTAAACCTAACCCTAACACCCCCTAACTTAAATATAATTACAATAAAGCTAAATAAAAATTACTATCATTACCTAAATAATTCCTATTTAAAACTAAATACTTACCTATAAAATAAACCCTAAGCTAGCTACAATATAACTAATAGTTACATTGTAGCCATCTTAGGGTTTATTTTTATTTTACAGGCAAGTTTGTATTTATTTTAACTAGGTAGAATAGTTACTAAATAGTTATTAACTATTTACCAACTACCTAGCTAAAATAAATACAAAAGTTCCTGTAAAATAAAAATAAACCCTAAGATAGCTACAATGTTAGAATTCTATCAGCCAATCGGAATCTAAGAGACGCCATTTTGGATGATGTCACTTAAAGGAACCTTCATTCAATAAGAAGACTTCGTTTGAAGAGGATGCTCCGCGTCGGATGTCTTGAAGATGGACCCGCTCTGCATCGGATGGATGAAGATAGAAGATGTCGTCTGGATGAAGACTTCTGCTCGTCTGGCGGACCACTTCGCCTGGCTTGGGTGAAGACTTCATCCCGGCTGTTAATTTAGTTAATTTATTTAATTATAGTGTAGTGTTAGGCGTTATTGTAACTTAGGTTAGGTTTTATTTTACAGGTACTTTTGTATCTATTTTAGCTAGGTAGTTAGTAAATAGTTAATAACTATTTAATAACTATTCTACCTAGTTAAAATAAATACAAACTTGCCTTTAAGATAGCTACAATGTAACTATTATTTATATTGTAGCTAGCTTAGGGTTTATTTTATAGGTAAGTATTTAGTTTTAAATAGGAATAATTTAGTTAAATATAGTAGGTTTTATTTAAATTATATTTAAGTTAGGGGGTGTTAGGGTTAGACTTAGGTTTAGGGGTTAATACATTAAGTATAGTGGCGGCAACGTTGGGGGCGGCAGATTTGAGGTTAATAAATGTAGGTAGGTGGCGGCGATGTTAGGGACGGCAGATTAGGGGTTAATATTTAACTAATGTTTGCGAGGCGGGAGTGCAGCAGTTTAGGGGTTAATATGTTTATTATAGTGGTGGCGACGTTGGGGCAGCAGATTAGGGGTTAATAAGTGTAGGTAGGTTGCAGCGACATTGGGGGCGGAAGATTAGGGGTTAATAAATATAATGTAGGTGTCTGCGATGTTGGGGGCAGCAGATTAGGGGTTAATAAGTGTAAGATTAGGGGTGTTTAGACTCTGGGTTCATGTTAGGGTGTTAGGTGTAGACATAGATTTTATTTCCCCATAGTAATCAATGGGGCTGCGTTACTGAGTTTTACGCTGCTTTTTTGCAGCCGGCTCTCCTCGTTGATTCCTATGGGGAAATCGTGCACGAGCACGTACGACCAGCTCACCGCTGACTTAAGCAGTGCTGGTATTGGAGTGCGGTAAGGAGCAACATTTTGCTCAACGCTCACTTCTTGTCTTTTAACGCCGGGTTTGTAAAAACCTGTAATACTAGCGCTACATGTAAGTGAGCGGTGAAAGAAAAAAGTGCTCATTAGCACCGCATAGCCACTAAAGCACAACTCGTAATCTCACCGATTAGTTGTTATAGATGCATAGCACTTATCAGCAATAAAACACCTAATAGCAAAATATATGAAGAGCAATTAGGTTTAGTACTATATGTAATGCAGTCCAGTGTCTCTGGAGGCAGTGGAAAAAGTTTTGAAGTTATGTTATTGGAAAAACAAGCAAAATAAATAACGAAAGCACATTGCAAAGGCTTTTTCTCACTTTATACATATTATATAAACATGTTATGAGGAATTCAACTAACGTTTAAAGGGACAGTAAAATCAAAATAAAATGTTGAAGTTTCAGATAGAGCATGCAATTTTAAACAACTTTCCAATTCACTTATATTATCTAATTTGCTTTCTTCTTGTAGTATCCTTTGTCGAAAACCATTACCTAGATAAGCTCAGGAGCAGCACTGCACTAGTGGAAGCTATCTAGTGATTGGTGGCTGCACATATATACCTCTTGTCATTGGCTCTCTAGATTTGTTCAGCTGGCTCCTAGTAGCGCATCGCTACTCTTTCAACAAAAGATACCAAGTGAATGAAGCAAATTTGATAGAAGTTAATTGGAAATTTGTTTAAAATAACATGCTCTATCTGAATCAAAGAACATTTTTTAAAATTTCATAACCCTTAAAGTCTCTTAAAGGGATACTAAGCCCAACATATTTTTTATTTAATGATTCAGATAGAGCATGCAATTTTAAGCAACTTTCTAATTTACTCCTACTATCCATTTTTCTTTGTTCTCTTGCTATCTTTATTTAAAAAGCAGGAATTTAAAAGCTTAGGAGCCAGGCCTTTTTAGGTTCAGAACCCTGGCTAGAGCTTGCCTATTGTTGGCTACATTTAGCAAACCAATAAGCATGCATAACCCAGGTTCTGAACCAAAAATGGTCCGGCTCTTAAAGGGACACTGTACCCAAAAATTTTCTTTCGTGATTCAGATTGAGCATGAAATTTTAAGCAACTTTCTAATTTACTCCTAGTATCAAATTTTCTTCTTTCTCTTGGTATCTTTATTTGAAATGCAAGAATGTAAGTTTAGATGCCGGCCCATTTTTGGTGAACAACCTGGGTTGTCCTTGCTGACTGGTGGATAAATTCATCCACCAATAAAAAAGTACTGTCCAGAGTACTGAAACCATAAAAAAGCTTAGATGCCTTCTTTTCAAATAATGATAGCAAGAGAACGAAGAAAAATTGATAATAGGAGTAAATTAGAAAGTTGCTTAAAATTGCATGCTCTTTCTGAATTACAAAAGAATTTTTTTGGGTACAGTGTCCCTTTAAGCTTTACATTCCTGCTTTTTAAATAAAGATAGCAAAAGAATGAAAAAAATGGATAGTAGGAGTAAATTATTAAGTTGCTTAAAGTAAAAGTCAACCATAGAGTATTTGAAACTCTAGGGTTGACTGTTGAAGCAAATAAAGGGCACTTTCATTCATGAAGTATAAGATACTTCATGCAGAAAGTGCCTTTATTAGTTTCAACTGTTCGCCGTTCTTAGCTGCTACGGCAGCCCATGGACAAAAAATTTTTTTGCCAAGAGGTGACTTTTTCCCCTCTTAGCCAATAGCCGTGCGGTAAATCCGGTTTGGCGCCAACGGTTGAAACGAATAAAGGCACTTTCTGCATGAAGTATCTAATGAATGAAAGTGCCCTTTATTTGTTTCAACAGTCAACCCTAGCGTTTCAAAAACGCTATGGTTGACTTTCACTTTAAAATTGCATGCTCTAGCTGAATCATTAAAGAAAAAAAAAATTGAGTTTAGTATCCCTTTAGGACCTACACCTGGGACTGAAATTTGAAGAAACTAGACTGGTCTTCTGGTAATGTGCCTCCAAAATCTGTGTGTCGGTGTACAGATGAATGTTTTAGCTGTTCAGTGTGTTTAGGTATTCTTGCACAGTTCTATTAGTATGTTTTGGAAGTTGGAAGGTGCTTCTGCCATCTGTTAACATAGAGATAGAATCATAGATGCTTCTGTCTGCATTTCTATGTGTCTCATGACTCTCCAGTTAAAAAGGATATACATTTTTTATTATTATAAAATTCAAGTTTCAGCTGGATTACTTGTGCAAGTTAAAGAACATTTTTAGCTAAGAGTTGCAGTACAATGCTTTAATAATATTGTAGTGAATCACTCCATAACCATGTAAAATAATTAATTACTTAAAGGGACATAATACTCCTATGCTAAATCAATTGAAACTGATGCAGTATAACTGTAAAAAGCTGACAGGAAAATATCACCTGAGCATCTCTATGTAAAAAAGGAAGATATTTTACCTCACAATTCCTCACTTCAGCAGAGTAAGTTCTGTGTAAAAAGTTATAATTCAGCTGCTGCCCAGCTGCAGGTAAAAAATAAAAAAAAAAAAAAGAATGAAGGAATGAACTGCAGCCAATCAGCATCAACAGTGCTGAGGTCATGAACTCTTTTACTGTGATCTCATGAGATTTCATAGTAAACTTCATTAAACTGAATAGGGAAATAAGAGGAGTGTGCACGAAAGCTCACTCCCTTAGCTGTCCTGGGACAGACATACTGATTTGCTGCTTAGAAGTCCTTTACAATGGGATGTGGCTACTGATGAATTTTTGAGGTAAAATATCTTTCTTTTTTACATATAGATGTTCAGGTGATATTATCTAGTCAGCTTTTTACAGCTATGCTTCATCACTTCCAAGTGTTTCAACATTTGGGTATCATGGCCCTTTAAGAAGTTAAGAACACACCTGTAAGCACCAAGATCCACAAATGTATTTTGTTCTGCTAGATTGTTTGAATGTCGCCAGGCGTTCCTAGACTTGTAGATCTTCAAAGGTGGTTTTAAAAGTTTTGGCAAGTACTCAGTATGAATATATCTATATGTTTCTATCAGATTGTTACAGATGCATATTATTGTTTATATATATATATATATATATATATATATATATATATATATATATATATATATATATATATATACACACACACACACACATACATACATACATATATATATATCCCTCACTGGACTTATAAATTGTGATAAAACTTTATTACAGATGACGTTTCAAAGTGAACATGTCCCTTCCTCAGACCAGGGGCATACTCCTATTATCAAATTCTCTTCATTCTCTTGGTATCTTTATTTGAAATGCAAGAATGTAAGTTTAGATGCCGGCCCATTTTTGGTGAACACACTGTGTTGTTCTTGCTGATTGGTGGATACATTCACCCACCAATAAACAAGTGCTTTCCATGGTCCTGAACCAAAAAATTGCTTAGATTCCTTTTTTTTACAAATAAAGAAAGCAATAGAATGAAGAAAAATTGATAATAGGAGTAAATTAGAAAGTTGCTTAAATTTGCATGCTCTATCTGAATCATGAAAGAAAAAATTTGGGTTCAGTGTCCCTTTAAAGGGACAGTCTAGTCCAAAAAAAACTTTCATGATTCAGATAGGGCATGTAATTTTAAAAAAAATTCCAATTTACTTTTATCACCAATTTTTCTTTGTTCTCTTGGTATTCTTAGTTGAAAGCTTAATTTAGGAGGTTCATATGCTAATTTCTTAGACCTTGAAGGCCGCCTCTTAAGAATGCATTTTAACTGGTTTTTCACCACTAGAGGGTGTTAGTTCATGTTTTTCATATAGATAACACTGTGCTCGTGCACGTGAAGTTACCTGGGAGCCATCACTGATTGGCTAAACTGCAAGTCTATCAAAAGAACAAATAAAGGGGCGGTCTGCAGAGGCTTAGATACAAGATAATCACAGAGGTAAAAAATATACAAATATAACTGTGTTGGTTATGCAAAACTAAGGAATGGGTAAACAAGGGATTATCTATCTTTTGAAACAATAACAATTCTGGTGTAGACTGTCCCTTTAAGCTGTATCTGCAGGCCAACAGTGTTTTATCTAGATGTGTTTTTACGTTTCTAGATTGAGAATATGTGTGCAGATGTATTTCACTCTTGATGCATCCATCTTTGATTACAATAAATTATCTTTATTTAAAAAAAAAAAAAAAAAAAAAAAAGAGTGCTGAATCCCCTCTCTTTTTACAGAATTAAGTTATGTTACATTCTCTCTTTTTGATTTTGTAATATAGTTTTATCACTATTTATAATTCCATGCTTTAAATATTTATATTTTTGGTTTTTCAGTATAATAAAGATACTTCAAATGTGTATTAATATTTGTATTTAATAATAATAAAAAAGCTCATCTTTTGCTTAATAAAAGATCTATAGCTGGCAGTTGCATGTCTCTGTAAGCTAATAGTTTTGGGATATTAGCCAGTAAATACTTGCTCGTTCAGTATTAGTTGTGCAGGAATGTGCGCTTTGTTGGTTTTAATATGAAATAAAACTGTTTTAATTTAAAGGGCCAGTCTAGTCAATATTGAAATGCATTTAGAAGATTTTTTTTCAATACAAATGTATGTATTTATTGTATTCTATATGTACTAGTTAACCCTGTTTCATTCATAGCATTTACTGTGCAAGACATATACAAAAGCATATATCCATATGCCACATACACTAACACGCTGAGTTTGCCAGATACTCTTGAGTGGAGGATGACCAAAATGATACAAAACACCATGGACTATCTAGCTGGTGCACACAGCATACTGAATATCTTTCATCATTGCATCTTGTGAATTTTAAACGATATCACAGAAACATTTGTTTTTATTTGTATTGCAAAATACAACTAATGAGAATATACTTAAAGGGGCAGTCTAGTCAAAATTAAACTTTCATGATTCAGATAGAACCTGCAATTTTAAACCACTTTCCAATTGACTTTTATCAATAAATTTGCTTTGTTCCCTTGGTGGTAGTTTTGAAAAGCTAAACCTAGGTAGGCTCAAACTGATTTCTAAAACCATTAAAAACTGCCTCTTATAGCTGAGAGCATTTTGAAAGTTTTTCACAGTTAGACAGTACTAGTTCATGTGTGTCATATAGATACCATTGTGCTCACTCCTGTGGAGTTATTTAGGAGTCTGTACTGATTGGCTGAACTGCATGTCTGTCAAAAGCACTGATATAAGGGGGCAGTCTGCAGAGGCAAGGTAATCACAGAGGTAAAACATATATTAATATAATTGTGTTGGTTATTTTTATTTTATGTGTAATTAAATGGATTATCTATCTTTTAAAACAAAAATTCTGGTGTAGACTGTCCCTTTAAATAGATCATTTCAATATTTATATGTACAACGTGTATATTTAATTGCTGCTCTTTAATATTACAAAACAAACAAAAAACTGTATAGCTCATTTTACCTATTAGCAGTTGTCAATGCTAATGTGTTAAGATTTAGTAGATATACCTGTCAATGCATGTGCAATGTAGGAGGTCCCATCAACAGACACTGATGCACCCGTGGGAGGATGGATGGAGGATGGATGTTGGTTGGTGACAGGTGATTCGTTTACGTGTAAATATGTCAATATCTGGTGTACACCAGCTAGTTGATGCTAGTATCAACGTGCATATAAAGTATGATCACATAGCTGATTAGATACAGACAGTAGCTCTCGCCCGTGTTAAGATGACAGCAGGCGCTCCTGTCACTGTACAAACGTCATTTGATAGCCGTGACATTGTTCATAGATGTGGCTGGGTAGTTCTATCATGTCAGTATGTTTTGTATAGTGGTGCGCTAGTCGGTGTAAGAGATATACGACCTCCATGAGCATGTGGCAAATAGAAAATAAAATGTTACCATCTCAATTCCTCACCTACCGTTACCTCCTCCACCTTTTCTTCCTTCCCTACCGCAGCGACTTCTCTGTCCTCTCCGACCGGAAGCGTCGCAGCAATCTTGCGAGAACTGACTCAAGTAGCCTATTCTAATAATGGGTGCTACGAGCAACTATCGCGATACTCTTCTCGGTTTCCACAGCAACGGATGCAGTAGGTTTCCCCTTTTATTCTGCTGCAGAAATGAGTGGGCAGCAGGCCTGGTCCTCACATGAAGCCTTGAACCGTACACAGCACCCACACAGTCTGTCATTTGGGCTTGATGGGGGCTTCAGTTTGATTTTTTTTTCTACATTAATCTGTTTAAAGAAAAACATTTTTTTTTCAGTACAGAATAACAAAACCTAGGATCCTTTCATAGTGTATTTAATTATTAAGCCTTGTACTGATGCAGATAAATTATTTAATTTAATTCAGTATAAGTTATATGTGAACTGGTAAATGATAACTAAATAAGTTTTTTTTGTTTGTTAGATTTTCAGTTTATTCCACGTTGTTTTCATATTAAAAAAAAATACAGATTTTAAAAGAACTTAATTGAAGCAAAGTGCTATTAAGAATACACTGGTTCTAAACAAATTTAAAGTGACATAATATTGTAACAATAAAGTGCTTTAATGTGTTATTATTAGAACACAAATACTGGAGTTGAACACCAGAATTGGGAGTTTGTTTCCATATAATCAATTTTCACATTAAAATATTGAATGTAACATTTCAAATGTAATGAAGAAAACATAATTCATTATTATTATTCATCAATTGCTATACTGTCTAACAGATATTGAGGTATCAAAACAGTATCAAGGATACATTTGTAACTTGTTCTCCTTCCCACTCATGTTTCCTCTGCAGTGCAGGGTTGGAACTGCCATTGGTGCAACAGGTGCAGTGACACCAGGGCTCAAGTGCTGGGGCAGCCATAGCAGTCAGTCTATACATAGGTGTGTGCAGAATATGTACAATTGTAATGCAGGGGAGCCTTTTATTAGTGCAGGTTTATCCATCCTCAAAATCATTATACAGAGCAGCATGGTGGCAACAAAAGTTGTGAGTGTGATACTTCTCTTTTCAGTAAATACATCTTCACAAACATGGTTACGCAATGAGGCTCCCCTTCTTTCTTGTCTCTTTTTAGAATTTCACTAGGAATCTAACAGTGATGCAGGATCATTTTATATCATCTTGTCTAAGTGGAGATGTTTATATCATTAGGGGGTATTAAGTTAGGGGGCTTAGTGATTAGATTAATAGTTTGCGTTGTGGGAGGATAGCGGTTTAGGAGTTAATAGGTTAATTAGGTAGATTGCATTGTGGGGGGTTGGCGGATTAGGAGTTAATAGTTTTAATAGGTTGTTTGCAATTTGGGGGTTGGTGGATTAGGGGTTAATAGTTGTAATAGGTCGTTTGCAATTTGGGAGTTGGCGGATTAGTAGGTTAACAGTTTTAATAGGTAGTTTGCGATGTGGGGGATTGGCGGATTAGGGTTAATAGTTTAAAAAGGTATTTTGCAATGTGGGGGGTTGGTTTTAATAGGTAGATTGCATTGTGGGGGTTGGCAAATTAGGAGTTATTGGTGTTAATAGGTAGACCGCGTTGTGGGGAGTTGGCGGATAAGGGGTTAATAGTGTAATTAGATACTTTGTGTTTTGGGTGGGTGGCATTTTAGTGGTTAATAACTTTCAGCTAGATTACGAGTTTTGCATTATGAGTGAAAAAGCATTGTTATGCTTCATAATGATGCTTTTTTCCCTAATGCCGCTATTACAAGTCTTGTCAGTATAGGTGTACCGCACACCTTTTTGGCCGTCACGGAACGTCTGTACCGCACTTTTAAAAAAGTCCTTTTTCAATGGGACTCCCATAGCGCTACTATTCCGAGTTTTGCGGTGAGGTACAGCCTAAAATGACAAGATCCGTACTGCCATCTAAAGTCAGTAGTTATAAGTTTTATGCTACAAAGCTGTAGCATAAATCTCATAATTAAAGTGTTAAAAAGTACACAAACACCCATAAACTACCTATTAACCCCTAAACCGAGGACCTCCCGCATCGCAAACGCTAAAATACATTTATTAACCCCTAATCTGCCACTCCGAATATCGCTGCCACTATTAAAATTTATTAACCCCTATTCTGCTGCTCCCCGACATCGTCGCCACTATAATAAACCTATTAACCCCTAAACCGCTGCCCCAGCATCGCAAACACTATTTAAATATTATTAACCCCTAATCTGAGGTCCGCCCACACAGCCGCTATAATAAACCTATTAACCACTAAACCGTAAGCCCCCCACAATGAAATATACTAAATTAAACTATTAACCCCTATACCTCTGGCCTCCCACATCACTACATAAATATATTAACCCCTAAACCTAACCCTAACGTAACTCTAAGCATAAGTCTAACCCTAGCACCCCCTAGTTAATAGTTTTAATAGGTTGTTTGCAATTTGGGGGTTGGTGGATTAGGGGTTAATAGTTGTAATAGGTCGTTTGCAATTTGGGAGTTGGCGGATTAGTAGGTTAACAGTTTTAATAGGTAGTTTGCGATGTGGGGGATTGGCGGATTAGGGTTAATAGTTTAAAAAGGTATTTTGCAATGTGGGGGGTTGGTTTTAATAGGTAGATTGCATTGTGGGGGTTGGCAAATTAGGAGTTATTGGTGTTAATAGGTAGACCGCGTTGTGGGGAGTTGGCGGATAAGGGGTTAATAGTGTAATTAGATACTTTGTGTTTTGGGTGGGTGGCATTTTAGTGGTTAATAACTTTCAGCTAGATTACGAGTTTTGCATTATGAGTGAAAAAGCATTGTTATGCTTCATAATGATGCTTTTTTCCCTAATGCCGCTATTACAAGTCTTGTCAGTATAGGTGTACCGCACACCTTTTTGGCCGTCACGGAACGTCTGTACCGCACTTTTAAAAAGTCCTTTTTCAATGGGACTCCCATAGCGCTACTATTCCGAGTTTTGCGGTGAGGTACAGCCTAAAATGACAAGATCCGTACTGCCATCTAAAGTCAGTAGTTATAAGTTTTATGCTACAAAGCTGTAGCATAAATCTCATAATTAAAGTGTTAAAAAGTACACAAACACCCATAAACTACCTATTAACCCCTAAACCGAGGACCTCCCGCATCGCAAACGCTAAAATACATTTATTAACCCCTAATCTGCCACTCCGAATATCGCTGCCACTATTAAAATTTATTAACCCCTATTCTGCTGCTCCCCGACATCGTCGCCACTATAATAAACCTATTAACCCCTAAACCGCTGCCCCAGCATCGCAAACACTATTTAAATATTATTAACCCCTAATCTGAGGTCCGCCCACACAGCCGCTATAATAAACCTATTAACCACTAAACCGTAAGCCCCCCACAATGAAATATACTAAATTAAACTATTAACCCCTATACCTCTGGCCTCCCACATCACTACATAAATATATTAACCCCTAAACCTAACCCTAACGTAACTCTAAGCATAAGTCTAACCCTAGCACCCCCTAACTTAAATATAATTAAAATAAATCTAAATAAAACTTACAATTATTACCTAAATAATTCCTATTTAAACTAAATACAAACTTACCTGTAAAATAAAACCTAAGCTAGCTACAATAACTAATAGTTACATTGTAGCTATCTTACGCCTAGATTTAGAGTTCTGCGTTAGCCGTCCAAACCAGCGTTAGGGGTCCTAACGCTGGTTTTGTCCTACCGCTGGTATTTAGAGTCTTGTAGGTAAGGGTCTAACGCTCACTTTCCAGCCGCGACTTTTCCATACCGCAGATCCCCTTACGTCAATTGCGTATCCTATCTTTTCAATGGGATCTTCCTAACGCCGGTATTTAGAGTCTTGGCTGAAGTGAGCGTTAGAACTCTGGGCTAACGCCGGTTCATAAAGCTCTTAACTACTGTGCTCTAAAGTACACTAACACCCATAAACTACCTATGCACCCCTAAACCGAGGCCCCCCTCATATTGCCGCCACTCTATAACATTTTTTTAACCCCTAATCTGCCGACCGCACACCGCCGCCACCTACGTTATCCCTATGTACCCCTAATCTGCCCCTAACATCGCCGACCCCTAGATAATATTTATTACCCCCTAATCTGCCCCCCCCCCCCAACGTCGCTGCTACCTACCTACAATTATTAACCCCTAATCTGCCGACCGGACCTCACCGCTACTATAATAAATGTATTAACCCCTAATCCGCCTCACTCCCGCCTCAAAAACCCTATAATAAATAGTATTAACCCCTAATCTGCCCTCCCTAACATCGCCGACACCTAACTTCAAGTATTAACCCCTAATCTGCCGACCGGACCTCGCCGCTACTCTAATAAATGTATTAACCCCTAAAGCTAAGTCTAACCCTAACACTAACACCCCCCTAAATTAAATATAATTTAAATCTAACGAAATAAAATAAATCTTATTAAATAAATTATTCCTATTTAAATCTAAATACTTACCTGTAAAATAAACCCTAATATAGCTACAATATAATTAATAATTATATAGTAGCTATTTTAGGATTAATATTTATTTTACAGACAACTTTGTATTTATTTTAACCAGGTACAATAGCTATTAAATAGTTAATAACTATTTAATAGTTACCTAGTTAAAATAATTACAAAATTACCTGTAAAATAAATCCTAACCTAAGTTACAATTAAACCTAACACTACACTATCAATAAATTAATTAAATAAACTATCTACAATTATCTACAATTAAATCAACTAAAATAAATTACAAAAAAAACAAAACACTAAATTACAAAAAAAACACTAAATTACAAAAAATAAAAAAAGATTACAAGAATTTTAAACTAATTACACCTACTCTAAGCCCCCTAAAAAAATAACAAAGCCCCCCAAAATAACAAAATGTCCCTACCCTATTCTAAAATAAATATTTTACAGCTCTTTTACCTTACCAGCCCTTAAAAGGGCCTTTTGCGGGGCATGCCCCAAAGAATTCTGCTCTTTTGCCTGTAAAAAAACATACAATACCCACCCCCAACATTACAACCCACCACCCCCATACCCCTAATCTAACCCAAACCCCCCTTAAAAAACCTAACACCAAGCCCCTGAAGATCTTGCTACCTTGTCTTCACCATGCTGGGTATCACCGATCCGTCCAGAAGAGGGTCTGAAGTCTTCATCCTATCCGGCAAGAAGAGGTCCAGAAGAGGCTCCGAAGTCTTCATCCTATCCGGCAAGAAGAGGAGATCCGGACCGGCAAACATCTTCATCCAAGCGGCATCTTCTATCTTCTTCCATCCGGCGCGGAGCGGGACCATCTTGAAGCAGCCGACGCGGATCCATCCTCTTCTAACGACGTCCTAAGTCCGAATGAAGGTTCCTTTAAATGACGTCATCCAAGATGGCGTCCCTTGAATTCCGATTGGCTGATAGGATTCTATCAGCCAATCGGAATTAAGGTAGGAAAAATTTGATTGGCTGATTGAATCAGCCAATCAGATTCAAGTTCAATCGGATTGGCTGATCCAATCAGCCAATCAGATTGAGCTCGCATTCTATTGGCTGTTCCGATCGGGGGGGGGGTATTGTATGTTTATTTAAATGCAAAAGAGCTGTTTTCTTTGGGGCATGCCCCGCAAAAGGCCCTTTTAAGGGCTGGTAAGGTAAAAGAGCTGTTAAATTTTTATTTTAGAATAGGGTAGGGCATTTTTTTATTTTGGGGGGCTTTGTTATTTTTTTAGGGGGCTTAGAGTAGGTGTAATTAGTTTAAAATTCTTGTAATCTTTTTTTATTTTTTGTAATTTAGTGTTTGTTTTTTTTGTAATTTAGTGTTTGTTTGTTTTTGTAATTTAGTTTAGTTGATATAATTGTAGGTAATTGTAGGTAGTTTAGTGTTAGGTTTAATTGTAACTTAGGTTAGGATTTATTTTTGTAATTATTTTAACTAGGTAGCTATTAAATAGTTATTAACTATTTAATAGCTATTGTAGCTAGTTAAAATAAATACAAAGTTGCCTGTAAAATAAATATTAATCCTAAAATAGCTACAATATAATTATTATTTATATTGTAGCTATATTAGGGTTTATTTTACAGGTAAGAATTTAGCTTTAAACAGGATTAATTTATTTAATACAAATTATTTTATTTTGTTAGAATAAAATTATATTTAACTTAGGGGGGTGTTAGGGTTAGGGTTAGACTTAACTTTAGGGGTTAATACATTTATTAGAGTAGCGGTGAGGTCCGGTCGGCAGATTAGGGGTTAATAATTGTAGGTAGGTGGCGGCGACGTTGGGGGTGGCAGGTTAGGGGTTAATAAATATAATATAGGGGTCGGCGGTGTTAGGGGCAGCAGATTAGGGGTACATAGGGATAACGTAGGTTGCGGCGGTGTACGGAGCGGCAGATTAGGGGTTAAAAATAATATGCAGGGGTTAGCGATAGCGGGGGCGGCAGATTAGGGGTTAATAAGTGTAAGGCTAGGGGTGTTTAGACTCGGGGTACATGTTAGGGTGTTAGGTGCAGACTTAGGAAGTGTTTCCCCATAGGAAGCAATGGGGCTGCGTTAGGAGCTGAACGCTGCTTTTTTGCAGGTGTTAGGTTTTTTTTCAGCTCAAACTGCCCCATTGTTTCCTATGGGGGAATCGTGCACGAGCACGTTTTTGAAGCTGGCCGCGTCCGTAAGCAACGCTGGTATTGAGAGTTGCAGTGGCAGTAAATATGCCTGTACGCTCCCTTTTTGGAGCCTAACGCAGCCCTTCAGAGAACTCTAAATACCAGCGTTATTTATAAGGGGGAAAAAAACACGCGTAGCTAACGCACCCCTTTGGCCGCAAAACTCTAAATATAGGCGTTAGGTTTTATTTATATTTCACAGGTAAGTTTGTATTTATTTTAACTAGGTAGACTAGTTAGTAAATAGTTATTAACTATTTACTAGTTGCCTAATAAACGGCTAGATTACGAGTTTTGCGGTAAGATGAAAAAGCAGTGTTAACAGGTTCTAACGCTGCTTTTTTACGCCCGCTGGTATTACGAGTCTTGCAGGTTTAGGGGCACTGCACACTTTTTTGGCCTTACCGCAAACCAACTTATGCAAATTGCGTATAGTCTTTTTCAATGGGACTTGCATAGTGCCGGTATTACGTGTTTGTCCTGGGAGGCCAAAAAGTGTGCGGTACACCCTCTACCGCCAAGATTTCTAACGCATTTTAAAGTCAGTAGTTATGAGTTTTACACTACAAAGCTGTAGCATAAAACTCATAACTAAAGTGCTAAAAAGTACACTAACACCCATAAACTACCTATTAACCCCTAAACCCGCATTGCAAACACTAAAATAAAATTATTAACCCCTAATCTGCTGCTCCGGACATTGCCGCCACTATAATAAACATATTAACCCCTAAACCGCCGCACTCCCGCCTCACAAACACTAGTTAAATATTATTAACTCCTAATCTGCCGCCCCAAACATCGCCACCACCTACATTATACTTATTAACCCCTAATCTGCCGCTCCGGACATCACCGCCACCTACATCATACCTATTAACCCCTAATCTGCTGCCCCAACATCGTCGCCACCTACATTATAATTATTAACCCCTAATCTGCCATCCCCAACGTCGCCGCCACTATTCTAAATTTATTAACCCTTTAAACCTAAGTCTAACCCTAACACCCCCTAACTTAAATATAATTTAAATAAATATAAATACAAATTACTATCATTACCTAAATTATTCCTATTTAAAACTAAATACCTGTAAAATAAACCCTAAGCTAGCTACAATATAACTAATAGTTACATTCGCCTAGATTTAGAGTTTTGTCGGTAACGACCCGCGTAGCTAACGCTGGCTTTTTTCCCCCCGCACCTTTTAAATACAGCTGGTATTTAGAGTTCACAGAATGGCTGCGTTAGGCTCCAAAAAGGGAGCGTAGAGCATAATTTACCGCCACTGCAACTCTCAATACCAGCGGTGCTTACGGACGCGGCCAGCTTCAAAAACGTGCTCGTGCACGATTC
Organism: Bombina bombina; assembly: GCF_027579735.1. Classification (NCBI taxonomy): domain Eukaryota; kingdom Metazoa; phylum Chordata; class Amphibia; order Anura; family Bombinatoridae; genus Bombina; species Bombina bombina. The sequence goes on along the minus strand of NC_069501.1, from coordinate 974,839,766 downwards.
CCCCATAGGAAACAATGGGGCAGTTTGAGCTGAAAAAAAACCTAACACCTGCAAAAAAGCAGCGTTAAGCTCCTAACGCAGCCCCATTGTTTCCTATGGGGAAATACTTCCTATGTCTGCACCTAACACCCTAACATGTACCCCGAGTCTAAACACCCCTAACCTTGCACTTATTAACCCCTAATCTGCCGCCCCCCGCTATCGCTGACCCCTGCATATTATTATTAACCCCTAATCTGCCGCTCCGTACACCGCCGCAACCTACATTATACCTATGTACCCCTAATCTGCTGCCCATAACACCGCCGACCCCTATATTATATTTATTAACCCCTAATCTGCCCCCCACAACGTCGCCTCCACCTTACTACAATTATTAACCCCTAATCTGCCGACCGGACCTCACCGCTACTATAATAAATGTATTAACCCCTAATCCGCCTCACTAACCCTATAATAAATAGTATTAACCCCTAATCTGCCCTCCCTAACATCGCCGACACCTAACTTCAATTATTGACCCCTAATCTGCCGACCGGACCTCACCACTACTATAATAAATGTATTAACCCCTAATCCGCCTCACTAACCCTATAATAAATAGTATTAACCCCTAATCTGCCCTCCCTAACATCGCCGACACCTAACTTCAATTATTAACCCCTAATCTGCCGACTGGAGCTCACCGCTATTCTAATAAATGTATTAACCCCTAAAGCTAAGTCTAACCCTAACACTAACACCCCCCTAAATTAAATATAATTTAAATCTAACGAAATAAATTAACTCTTATTAAATAAATTATTCCTATTTAAAGCTAAATACTTACCTGTAAAATAAACCCTAATATAGCTACAATATAAATTATAATTATATTGTAGCTATTTTAGGATTAATATTTATTTTACAGGCAACTTTGTAATTATTTTAACCAGGTACAATAGCTATTAAATAGTTAATAACTATTTAATAGCTACCTATTTAAAATAATTACAAAATTACCTGTAAAATAAATCCTAACCTAAGTTACAATTAAACCTAACACTACACTATCAATAAATTAATTAAATAAAATACCTACAATTATCTACAATTAAATCTAACACTACACTATCAATAAATTAATTAAATACAATACCTACAAATAAATACAATTAAATAAACTAACTAAAGTACAAAAAATAAAAAAGAACTAAGTTACAAAAAATAAAAAAATATTTACAAACATTAGAAAAATATTACAACAATTTTAAATTAATTACACCTACTCTAAGCCCCCTAATAAAATAACAAAGCCCCCCAAAATAAAAAAAATGCCCTACCCTATTCTAAAATTAAAATAGAAAAGCTCTTTTACCTTACCTTTACCAATTGCCTGTAAAATAAATATTAATCCTAAAATAGCTATAATATAATTATAATTTATATTGTAGCTATATTAGGGTTTATTTTACAGGTAAGTATTTAGCTTTAAATAGGAATAATTTATTTAATAAGAGTTAATTTATTTCGTTAGATTTAAATTATATTTAATTTAGGGGGGGTGTTAGGGTTAGGGTTAGACTTAGCTTTAGGAGTTAAAAAATGTATTAGAGTAGCGGTGAGTGAGGTCCGGTCGGCAGATTAGGGGTTAATACTTGAAGTTAGGTGTTGGTGATGTAAGGGAGGGCAGATTAGGGGTTAATACTATTTATTATAGGGTTAGTGAGGCGGATTAGGGGTTAATACATTTATTATAGTAGCGGTGAGGTCCGGTCGGCAGATTAGGGGTTAATAATTGTAGGTAGGTATAGGCGACGTTGTGGGGGGCAGATTAGGGGTTAATAAATATAATATAGGGGTCGGCGGTGTTAGGGGCAGCAGATTAGGGGTACATAGGGATAACGTAGGTGGCGGCGGTGTGCGGTCCGCAGATTAGGGGTTAACATTTTTTAATAGAGTGGCGGTGATGTGGGGGGGCCTCGGTTTAGGGGTACATAGGTAGTTTATGGGTGTTAGTGTACTTTAGAGCACAGTAGTTAAGAGCTTTATAAACCGGCGTTAGCCCAGAAAGCTCTTAACTACTGACTTTTTTCTGCGGCTGGAGTTTTGTCGTTAGATTTCTAACGCTCACTTCAGCCACGACTCTAAATACCAGCGTTAGAAAGATCCCATTGAAAAGATAGGATACGCAAATGGCATAGGGGATCTGCTGTATGGAAAAGTCGCGGCTGCAAAGTGAGCGTTAGACCCTTACCTACATGACTCTAAATACCAGCGGTAGCCCAAAACCAGCGTTAGGAGCCTCTAACGCTGGTTTTGAAGGCTAACGCCAAACTCTAAATCTAGCCGTATGTATCTAGCTTAGGGTTTATTTTTATTTTACAGGCAAGTTTGTATTTATTTTAACTAGGTAGAATAGTTACTAAATATTTATTAACTTTTTACTAACTACCTAGCTAAAATAAATACAAATTTACCTGTAAAATAAAACCTAACCTAAGTTACACTAACACCTAACACTACACTACAATTAAATAACTTACCTAAATTAAATACAATTACATTAATACAATTAGCTAAATTACAAAAAAACAAACAAACACTAAATTACAGAAAATAAAAAACTAATTACAAGATATTTAAACTAATTACACCTAATCTAAGAGCCCTATCAAAATAAAAAAGCCCCCCAAAATAAAAAACCCTAGCCTAAACTAAACTATCAATAACCCTTAAAAGGGCCTTTTGCAAGGCATTGCCCCAAAGAAATCAGCTCTTTTACCTGAAAAAGAAATACAAACAACCCCCCAACAGTAAAACCCACCACCCACACAACCAACCCCCCAAATAAAACCCTAACTAAAAAAACCTAAGCTCCCCATTGCACTAAAAAGGGCATTTGGATGGGCATTGCCCTTAAATGGGCATTTAGCTTTATTGCTGCCCAAAGCCGTAATCTAAAAATAAAACCCACCCAACACACCCTTAAAAAATACTAACACTAAGTCTTCATCCAAGCGGCAAGATGTCCTCAACGAAGCCAGTATAAGTGGTCCTTCAGACTGGCAGAAGTCTGCACCAAGACGGCATCTTCTATCTTCATCCTTCTGATGCGGAGCGGCTCCATCTTCAAGACATCCAGCATGGAGCATCCTCTTCAATCGACATCTTCTTGCTGAATGAAGGTACCTTTAAATGACGTCATCCAAAAAATCCTACTGGCTGATCCAATCAGCCAATAGGATTGAGCTCGCATTCTTTTGGCTGATTGGAACAGCCAATAGAATGCAAGCTCAATCCTATTGGCTGATTGGATCAGCCAATAGGATGAAAGCTTAATCCTATTGGTTGATTGCATCAGCCAATAGGATTTTTTCAACCTTAATTCCGATTGGCTGATAGAATTCTATCAGCCAATCGGAATCTAAGGGACGCCATCTTGGAAGACGTAATTTAAGCAAGAAGACGTCGATTGAAGAGGATGCTCCGTGCCGGATGTCTTGAAGATGGAGCTGCTCCGCGTCGGAAGGATGAAGATAGAAGATGCCGTCTGGGTGAAGACTTCTGCCCGTCTGGAGGACCACTTCTGCCCGTCTGGAGGACCACATCTGCCGGCTTCGTTGAGGACATCTTGCCGCTTGGATGAAGACTTCTCCCAGTAAGTGGATCTTCGGGGATTAGTGTTAGGATTTTTTAAGGGTGTATTGGGTGGGTTTTATTTTTAGGTTAGGGCTTTGGGCAGCAATAGAGCTAAATGCCCTTTTAAGGGCAATGACCATCCAAATGCCCTTTTCAGGGCAATGGGGAGCTTAGTTTTTTTAGTTAGGGTTTTATTTGGGGGGTTGGTTGTGTGGGTGGTGGGTTTTACTTTTGGGGGGGTTGTTTGTATTTCTTTTTCAGGTAAAAGAGCTAATTTCTTTGGGGCAATGCCCCGCAAAAGGCCCTTTTAAAGGGTAGTTTAGGGAGGGATAGTTTAGTTTAGACTAGGGTTTTTTTTTAATTTTGGGGGGGGCTTTTTTATTTTGATAGGGCTCTTAGATTAGGTGTTATTAGTTTAAATATCTTGTAATTTGTTTGTTATTTTGTGTAATTTTGTGTTTTCTCTTGTAAGGTGTATCCAGTCCACGGATCATCCATTACTTGTGGGATATTCTCATTCCCAACAGGAAGTTGCAAGAGGACACCCACAGCAGAGCTGTTATATAGCTCCTCCCCTAACTGCCATATCCAGTCATTCTCTTGCAACTCTCAACACGCATGGAGGTAGTAAGAGAGAGTGGTGAAATATAGTTAGTTTTTTATCTTCAATCAAAAGTTTGTTATTTTAAATGGTACCGGAGTTGTACTATTTTATCCCAGGCAGTAAATAGAAGAAGAATCTGCCTGAGTTTTCTATGATGTTAGCAGGTTGTAACTAAGATCCATTGCTATTGGGGCCTAGTTTTTTCCACATGGCTGGCTTAAATTTTGCCTAGAAACAGTTTCCTGAGGCTTTCCACTGTTGTAGTATAAAAGTTACAGTTGTTGCAGTTAAAATTACAAACTGTGACATCCAGCTTCCCTCAGGAGTCCCCTGTATACTATAGGACATCTCTAAAGGGCTCAAATGCTTTCCAAAGTCGTTTATTGGGGAAGGTAGGGCCACAGCAGGCTGTGGCAGTTTGTTGTGTCTGTTAAAAAACGTCTATATCGTTTTTTTTTATCGTTTTTTTAAATTAAGGGGTTAATCATCCATTTGCAAGTGGGTGCAATGCTCTGTTAACTTATTACATACACTGTAAAAATTTCGTTTGATTTACTGCCTTTTTTCACTGTTTTTTAAATTTTGACAAAATTTGTTTCTCTTAAAGGCAGAGTACCGTTTTTTATATTTGCTTGTTAACTTGATTTAAAGTGTTTTCCAAGCTTGCTAGTCTCATTGCTAGTCTGTACAAACATAAAAGTGAAAAAAGGAGCACAAGCAGCGGTACATTGCACAAAAATAAATTTATTTACAAGTAGCAAACATAGCGCCTTGGCGCTCAGAGTGAAGAAAAATGACACGTTTGTCAAACAAACAAAAACAAAAACGTGAGAGGGGAGATAAACACCCCGGGGTAAATACTGACAAGAAAATCAATAAGACTAGCAACAAGAGAACAGGTATACGCGTTTCAGCTTACAGCCTTACTCATTACCTGGCTAAAACATAGTGAAGTGAACTTAAAAGCAGTAGCTAGTCTTTCCATTGGTAGTTGGGAACACTCCCCTCAATTAATCCTCCAATGGGTATTTATTTACGTAGCTGTGAACACCTTAGAAAGCACAGGGGTATACACTAGTGTCAGCACAAAGTAAATACATATAGATTTAGAATAGAAACAATTCCTGCACAAAGTTAACTACATATTGTGTAATAACAATCTAACATGTATAAACAATTGCAGTGAGCAAAAATATTCGATGGGAGAGAGGAAAGAGAACTCCGGACCCAGCTGGAAGCATTTGTGGTGCAAGGAGACCGCTTCATATTTGCTGAAATGAAAAATACAGATAATATAACATAAGCATGGAACATCAGATGTTTGCACCCAGTGACATACTTGTCAAGTAAATGTTAAGCTAAAGTTAAAAGACCCTAGACATAAAGACTAAACCCTAGCAATAATAATAATAATGGTGCAGTTAACCATTAATCAAGGTAAAGTCAAAATGTGTCTAAAAATACATAAGTACTATTTTCGTGTGCATTCCTTACTATAAGGGACTGTGGGTAGCTTTTGTATAAAGAACCTGGCTTGCAACGGGTAAATTAACCCTGAGGGCATACTGGAGTACCAGATACTTTAGCTTAACATTTACTTGACAAGTATGTCACTGGGTGCAAACATCTGATGTTCCATGCTTATGTTATATTATCTGTATTTTTCATTTCAGCAAATATGAAAATTTTCACTTTTGTTCTCATTGACCGGCCTCTAGTGCAGCGCAGCAGCTAGGTATTGCACCGCAACCCTGACCGCATCATTACGCCCATCACCTGGGACGCTAACGGAAGGAGGAGTTACCCACCGCAGCCATCAGAGCTCACTCAGGATTACCGCAGGAGCTGGTTACAAGCTGAACTAGACGTTCCATACATAAGAAGGAGAACGGACATACTGCCGTAACGGACTGTCGTTCAGGATCCAGCAGCACACAGGTATGAGGTGTGGACTCTTGGCGTATACTGTTTACTAGATATCTAGTGTATTTGCATATTCACTTTAATACATGCATTTAGCAGTGGAATACGAGTCTCACCGGTCCAAGTCTGGGGCAGGGAAACCTCACAGGACCTGGTTACACAATCCTGTCAATATTCAAAACACTGCATGTATTGTGAATTGGGAGCTAGCTGATCGACACACTGCTCTCAAGTTGATTGACATATATAACCGTGGTTACTCTCCATTTAATTTTCTTTCCCTTGTTTGCTGCTTATTTATCCGTGTACACGTGGGGTCCAGGCCAGACTCCTGGGAGAATAACTGAAGTCCTAGGTGGTATCCGTATCCATTGGTGTTATTGGCACACAATTATTATTACTATTTTTCTACTTTTCATATATATCTTTTATTGTGTGAGCGTTTTTTTGCGGTCAGGCATGAGTGAAGGGGGTAATACTGAAGTAGCTTCACTGTTTTCACTGAGGAATGCACAGGAAAGGAACACTGCACCTGTGGATTATAATAAGGTGTTTTCAACTGACAAATCCCATTATAGCTTGGTTGCCCTATTTGAAGAATTAGAATTTCTACTCCTAAAAGAAAACAAGCTCATTTGGGATATAAAGACTTTAACTAAATATCAGGAATTGGGCATTGTACCCAGGGGATTGAGGCTAAACAAATTTCCAACATTTATCACAGATGATAAAGTATTTATTGATCTGTGGAATGGCCACCTGAATACTTGCTCACAGAAACTTATGCAGTTGATCTGCGAATACAAACAGAAGTCCCTAGAGGAGCTAACAATAAAAATCAAAGAGGTTCAGAGGGAACTGAACAATAGGAGCAAGGAACCAAGCTATCTAAAGTTTGACAGCACACTCCAGCAAATAATAGCAGAAGCTAAAACATTGCTATTGGAAATAAAACACAGTAAATACCTTAGAGATCAGCTGGATTACGACTTGAATCGTGTCTATGTATGGAACAAAAAGGATAGACAAACTCTAAGGAAGGAACAAAATAGAAATACATTTTACCCAAATAAATCAAGGGGGAACAACAGACATAGGCAAAGTAGAAGGAGAGTGAACTTCTTCGAAAGTGAAGGTGAATCGTGTGATGAGGGATCTGGATCGGGTGGGGAAGAATTACCACCTAAGGCACAGGCTACCAGACCAAAGGATAATTCAACACCTCTACCACCTTCTATACTGAAAACACAGGCCCCACAGCCTCGTTCACATTATAGGGAAGAATCAAGATGTGTAGAGACGAGCTCTACAGAAGCTATGGAAGTGGAGAGAGTACAATTAGAACAGGTTTTTCAGGTCCCCCAAAGAACACCAGACGGGGGGGGAGGCGCCAGCAAAGATCAAAGCCATCAGTACAAAGACCAAAGGAGGTATCCCCAGAGGAGGGGCCGAGGCCGAGGCAACTACAGAATGTTCTGAATCTTTCAGATGTGGTGTTGACCAAACATGAACTGGAGGTACTGAGTCTGGGACTGTCCTTTACACCCACTGCAGACTTTAATTTGTTCAGGACATTACTTGACGTCAACAAACTAATTCGAAAACTAACGCTGAGAAAGTTCTACCATTCCCAAGAGGAGGGGAGTGATGAGAGCCACGCATCCATTCCCAGGAACAGGTCAGGAAGCTTGGTAGGCTTAGGGCCCGATAATCAACTAAGTTTCCAGGAACTCTGTGACATTAGGTCTCTGGAGACACTAGGGGATGAGGCCAGTGGGGCCGGGTATATACAGGTTCCATCCTTTAAATGTAAGTCCTCGTTTTATCCATCCAAAACAGAGGCCAAGTCCTAGAGAAATTCCAACAGAGGGTAGAGTCAGACCTCACAAAGTTGTATTATAAGTCAGAGAGGGGCCAACATAACAACATTTCGGCACTACAGAGGAAGGCACTAGACAGCCTGGCTAGCAATGAAAACATAGTGGTGAGGGCCGCAGATAAAGGTGGCACCATAGTGGTGCTCAATGCCAGTAGCTTCAGGGAGGAGGCCTACAGGCAATTAAGAAATATTGATGATTACAGTGCTCTGCCGGGTAATCCGACGGGGAGGTTCCAGCGGCGGTTGGCCTCCCTTGTGGATGATGGTGTGGAGCTAGGCTTTATTGATGCCAAGACACGTGATTATCTCATAGTGTCTAATCCCACCATTCCTACATTCAACCACCTGCCTAAGGTCCACAAGTCCACTGATAATGTACAGGGGAGGCCAATCGTGAGTGGTATTGGATCCCTGCTGGAGCACCTGTCAGAGTGGCTGGATCATGTTCTGCAGCCAATGGTGAGTGCTCTATGGAGCTTTCTTTCTGATACTAAGCATGTACTCAATCTTCTGTCAAGAGTAGTTTGGAGTAAACACTATGTTTGGTTGACAGCCGATGTAAAATCGCTATATACCTCTATTCCACACAGGAAGGGGTTACAGGCCATTCGGTTTTTCTTAGAAAAACAATATGGACCGGAATCAGACTTTGTGAACTTTGTGGTGGAAGTTACTAACTTCCTTCTCAACCATAACTACTTTGAATTTGAGGGGGATTTCTTTCTCCAGAGGCGTGGGACGGCTATGGGGGCGAAATTTGCCCCCTCCTACGCCAACCTGTTCATGGGTTGGTGGGAGCTGTCCCACGTCTATGGAGATGGGAATCCTCACAAGGACAAAGTGGTTTGGTACGGTTGTTATATCGACGACCTCCTTTTTATATGGGGAGGTAGTGAATCCGAATTACAAGCATTTATAAGAAGTCTGGATGATGACTCCATGGGGATTCACTTTACAAATGAGATACAAAGTGACACCATCAACTTTTTAGATGTGACCCTTAGAGGTAGGCAGGATCAGTTTATCAGTTTAGAGACCTACCGCAAACCCATCTCGGGCAACTCACTGCTACATGCGGCTAGCTGCCACCCGCCAGGAGTGTTCAAAGGTGTAGCGAAGGGTCAGTTCATCAGGCTGAAAAGGAACTGCAGTGATGCAGAGGTCTATGAGAAACAGGCCAATGAACTGACCATACGCTTGAAAGAGAGGGGCTATAGGAGTTCTGTCATCACTAAAGCCAGGAACACCTTAAGAGGAATACCCAGGGAAAGACTTCTTAGGCCTAAATCCAGTACTCAGGAAGAGAAAGACAACAAAGTTGTCTTTTTAACGGAGTACTCAAGACAATACAGGGAAATCTGCCAAATAGTGAGGCATAACTTTAATATGCTATCTGCAGATGATAAACTCCAGAAAGTAGTTGCAGATGGCCTAAGGTACTCCTATAAGAAAAATAGAACAATAGGCAACATTGTGGCACCCACAAGAATTAAAAAGACAGGACAACCCACCTCTTCATGGTTGAGCTGTAAGGGCACATTTCACTGCCACCATCGTACATGTGTGGCCTGTGAGAAGTTGGCCCCTGGTAATCAGTTCATCTCACTGATGACAGGTCAGAGTTTTATGATAGATTCTTGCCTCAACTGTAGGTCTACATATGTGGTTTATGTCATTTCTTGTAGGGAATGTTCCCTCCAATATGTAGGCCTTACGACAAGAGAGGCTAGAACCTGTATTAAAGAGCACCTTAGTGATATAAGGGCGGGTGTACTCACAACAGCACTGATTCAACACTTTGCGGGCACACACCAGAAAGATACAAGCTCTTTTTCTTGGACCATCATTGAGAGGGTGGCTCCCTGTAAGGGGGGAGTTGACAGGGTCCGCAGGTTGGGGGAGAGGGAGGCCTTCTGGATTTTTAAGCTCAGGACGAGAGTTCCAGAAGGCCTGAACTCAGAATATGACCTCATCAATTTTTGGTAGGGCCTAATCCTCTCCCCCACCCGGTTTATCCTGTCCATACTATCGGCTAGATTTAGAGTTCGGCGGTAGATGGGCTGTTAACGCCACGCGTGTTTTATGTCTAACGCACGTCATTGTTTGACTCCGGTATTTAGAGTTAATATAAGACCATCTAACGATGCTCCTAACGCGTGTATGTCACACGCGTAATCCTGCCCGCGTTAGACAGTCTCCCATAGAGATCAATGGGAAAGGCAAAAAATAGCTTTTTTTACCTAACACTCGATCTCGCGAGAATACGCACAGCTCGGTCATATGACGCATACCACATCATGCACAACAATAACACGCCGCAAATGTCACAACAACAATCAATCAACAAAGCACACAAGCATTACACATTCACAAGCGGGGGAAGTTTTAATACTATTTATACGGGGAATACGCATATACTTTAAGATGCGGAAAATCGCACAATAACAACAAGGATTAAAAAATATATACATACACTAAAAAAAAAATCGCATTCAATATCATTATATATTATGAAAAACATACATATACAACACTTCACGAAGAACACACCATCGCAAATTCACATTTAAAAAGAATACTATTGGACAATGTTAGAGAAAACGACCACTATGACATCATCGCATTCTACACATTCCACAAATACCAACTCAAAATGAGCATGCGCAAATTAACACACCTAATACACATTGCAATAATATTAATTGCTAATAAAGCACACCTGAACACTAATTACAATGGAAATTGGGACATCATTAAACATTTACACAGGGTATATAAGCACCACACAAGCAGGGCTTCTTTGACTGTGTTGCTGGTGGGTCTTTGGAGATTTAAGAATAGAGATTTTGCGAATTTTTGAGAGTGAGTTAGTGTTAGTGTGAGAGAGTCAGTTGGTAGTGTTAGCGTGAGAGAGTCAGTTGGTAGTGTTAGCGTGAGATAGTCAGTTGGTAGTGTTAGCGTGAGATAGTCAGTTGGTAGTGTTAGCGTGAGAGAGTGAGTGAGTTAGTGGGAGTTAGCGGGAGTGGGAGAGAGTCTGTTAGTGGGAGCGTGAGTGAGTTAGTGGGAGTTATTAGTGATAGTTGTTAGTGTGAGCGTCAGTTAGTGGTAGTTAGTGAGCGTTAGTGGGAGTGTTTGTTATTGAGAATTAGAAGTAGTGTTAGTTAGCGAGCGAGTGATTTATCTGTACACTTAACACATTTACACGCAAACACATTCAATACATACATACACTTATCAATAACACTACATACACTCCATACCCCCTACCCCCTCATACTACACTCCATACCCCATTCCTTGTAGTCCCATTCCCTTTCATCCCATTTACTCTTATCCCATACCCCATACCCATCCCATACCCATCCCCTAGTTACATTTAGTTTACATATCCTCCTTTTAGTCTTATTCTTTTCGTTTATTTAAATACTCCTTACCCTCTTTTTTTTTTTTACATCCCTCACACTTTAAGCACCTTTTTTGTCTTTTTAGTTCTTTATTTTGACCCCCTTTCATTTCATCACACTCACTTTTTTAAGATTATTTGGGGTTTAGTTTAGGGAGGAGATGGAGGCCAGGCAGGGGACAGGTAGAGGGAGGGGGAGAGGAACAGGGCAGGAAGGGGGGCAGGAAGGGGGGCAGGAAGCGGGGGTGGAAGCGGTGGGTGGACCCAGCCACTTGGTTCAAGATGACCAAGTGGCTGGGCCCAGTGGCGGTCAGAGTAGGGCTTCACAGTCCGGGAAACAGAGGGCATCGTCACAGGGGAAGGCCAAGGCGACTAGGGAGGCGAGGTTTACGATGGAGGAGAAGGAGGCCCTCGTAGAGGCCTATATGGCCAGGTATAGGATGCTGCAGCACCAGAAGACTACCCCGACTGACAGGAGGAGGCTCTGGAACGAGATTCGGAATGCAGTCAATGCAGTGGGTGGCCGGAACCGGGATATGGATTCCATCAAACATCGGTACCGGGACTGTAAACTTGAACTTAAAAAAAAGTTAAGCCTGGAGGCCCGACATGCCGCAGGGACCGGTGGCGGCCCTGCCCTTGAAATGGAGTACTGCAGATGGGAGGAAATGTTGCGGCCCAGCATCTCCGAGGTGGAAGTAGTCGGTATCGGAGGAATCGATACCGGGAACCTGCCACTCTCATCTGACGGTAAGCTCATTGAACAATAATTTCACATACGAATGTATTTCAATGGACACTATACGCAAACATTTACTTTCATGATTGAGGTAGCGAATACAATTTGACAAAACATTCAAATGTACTTATATTACATAATTTGATTCATTCTTGAGATATATTTTAATGAAGAAATAGCCATGCACACGGTGAAACAATCACAGGAGGCAGCTATATTCAGCTAACAATCAGAATCTTATAAACATATTTAGATATGCTTTTCAGCAAAGAATATCCAGAGAATGAAGCTAATTAGATAACAAAAGTACATTCGAAAGTTGATACTAAATGTATGCTTATAAATCATGAAAGATAAAACATTGGGTTTCATGTGTTAAGGATCCGATTAATGCTATTACGCTGTTTACACGCATTCTATTACTTAGCGGTTACATCAGTATCTAGGCTATAGGTTAGGTGTGCATTTAAACAGACTGAAAACAAACGCAAAAACATTCACATTGACCAGATATCACAAACACTGTTTAGAAAAAGCGGAAATAGAATTGATTGTTTGTTAGATTTCAAAGTGGATTAATGATTCTGCATTTGTAATTGTATCGTAAGCTAAGTCATTTAAACCTTTATTTGCAAATATGCTAATATATACATTTCTTTTTTTTTTTTTTTTTTAATATACAGAGTCTGGGGACGAGGCAGCACAGCCTCCTGCATCTCCCCGGGATGAGAGTGGTGGTGAGGAATTCCCACTTCGGAGGGAAGAGGCCCCCCGTGACGAACAGCGCACGGGAGATGATCAAGAGGCCCCGGAAGCACAGGAGGATCCCGCTGAACCCGCGGAACCCGAGGTCCCTCAAAGACCCGCACTCCGCCGTGCACGGGCACCCCGCCGTGCACGGGTTCAACAGGCACAACAAGAAGAAATAGCGGAGGTGCGGGTTCTACTGGAGTACATAGACCAGATGCGTACCTCCCGGATAGAAAACATAGAAGGACGACGCAGAATACTTGATGGGCAGAATCAAATAATTCAAGGCCAAAACGAAATAATCAGTATACTGAATACAATACAAGAAGGACAAACAAGAATGTTCAATCTTCATCAGGAAATGTTCACATTTTTCCGGGAGGCGCATGCTGGTCTACCTCCTGTTGCTGGGCCTCTTGTTGCTGGGCCTCTTGCTGCTGGGCCATCTCCTCCTGCCGGCCCATCTCATCCTCCTCCTCAGCCATCTACTCCTCCTCCTCCTCAGCCATCTTCTCCTCCTCCTCCTCAGCCATCTTCTCCTCCTCCTCCTCAGCCATCTACTCCTCACCTTGGTCGTCCCAGTACTCTTCCTTCCACTCCTCCCACAACAGCTCCAAGGAGGACTCTTCGGAGTCGGCAGTTGCCTCTCCCAGAGCCTCAGCCCCGTGGGAAGAGGGGAAGGAAGAGGAAGTAAGTATTTTTTTCCATCTTAAATTTTTTTTTTTGGGTAATGGATAGGTATGTGATGATGTGGTTTTCATACACTTGTGGACCACACTCTGTATATAATCGACTTCTATGGGACCGGGTCCATGGAGGAAGATTCTTTGCAGAGTGTGGGTTATAAGTGTGTGAAAACCACATCATCACATACCTATCCTTGTTCATGATATTGATTGGTTTCTGTGATGTGATGTCCAAACTGTTTCCCGAATCGCTAACTAAATTACCATAACAATTATCCATGATGGCATATTACTGTTTGAATGCCAATAACACAGCTTAAAGGGACAGTCAGAAAATTATTGATTACAAAGAAAACACTGTATTACGCATTATAAAGTTTGAAACAACAAAACATGGAGAAATACATGTGTGACTTATGTGCTTACCCTTGTATCTATGACTATGAAAAATGACCACTTATTTGTTGTTCTGACATAACAACATTTTAGATATCAATGATCAATACATGGTCAATAATATGCTGTATGAGCACAAGATTTTACATATACAAATGCTATCCAAATGCCCTCTAGTGCTCAAATTGTATAATGATTACAAGCACTCTTCAAGATTTAAGAAATGAGCACACCAACCTCATAGGTTTAGATAGCAAATTTAGATAGCAAATGTTCAATTGTTGAGAAACATTTGATATCCTTGTTATTACAGAATTGACTTTTCGAATAATGTAAAAAAAATTTTTTTCGAAACTGTCCCTTTAACAACATTACATATGCTAACACATTTTAAGCTTGTTGCTATATCTACATGTACTTTGTCAAAAAAAATATTTGAAAATCACATTTATATTGACGTGTTAAATAAAGTCTATTTTCTTTAAGAGACATTATTGTGTTAATATTTTATTGTAACTATTTTTATTTTAACAATGAATATGGTTTAAAGTCCTTTTAGGAGTGGGGGGGTGAAATATGCTAACAAAAATATATTTGAAGATTAAACTATGTGGATCTCATACATGATACAAAAAAACAACATTTGCATTCAAGGGACAGTATCCTATATTTTTTACATAACTGTATGTAATAGACACTACTACAAACAACAAGATTAACATATACTGATAGCAATATTAAAAAGCTTCAAACACTTGCAAATAAAATAGGGTTAGCTATATTTTAAATATAGATGAACCACCATTACAACCGTAAAACACAATACCCCATCATTAACATATGAAAAGAACCTTTACACAAACTGGACAAAGCTGGAGATGGTACTCACATGAAACTCATTGGCTTTGCGAGGAGTAAGAAAATTACTTACATTTTCTTACAACACAAGACAAAATAAACCTATTGGTTAAACAATGGACTATCTAACTAGAGACAAAATCAAATATTTTTATTTATAATGTGAGTGTCTAATGAACCTTTCATAAAATATACAACGAAATTACATTTAGAAGAAGTCGGCATCATATATTTAGCATATGATAAATGCATATTGATTACTTTATTCAAACACAATAGCGCATATTTATTAATTAGATATGTTCAACATTAAACACAACATTAATTTTTAAGAAAAAGGAACATTGTTGACAAACATATTAAACATGGACTGTAGAGATTTGCACTTGCCTAGAAATATCCTATGCATGAAAACATTTTGCTTTCGTTCGTTGATTCAACCAGACATCCAGCAAAAGAGAATGTGTTGGTCTTTATCAGCTACGGGTCAACAATGTAACATGATGCAAATAATACATATTCGCAAGCTTTTTAAAATTGCATGCAGTCACAAACGTTTTTAACGTGCACAAATATTGCGGGACTACGCAATCCAATCACACGTTTTTTTAACTTTACATGTGCCGTCTTAACATGGCGCTTCCTTGATCACGTAAGAACGCCATCCAATGAAAGGCACATTATTGATCACGTAAGAACGCCCAAAAAAAAAAGGCGCATCCTTGATCGCGTCAAAACGCTATCCAATAAAAGGCATATTCCTGATCACGTAAGAACGTCAGTCAATACAAGGAATCATTGGACAGCCTGGCAGGTGACGTCTTAAGCAACATGGCGCATCCGAGATCGCTGAAAAACCGCAGACAATACAAGGACTCAGTGACATCTTGGCATATCATTAAGAAACGTATTTATATTTTAGGAACTAGTATGTGTGTAGATTGCTATCTAGGAATGTCACCAAATTATGAATCATCTTTTCGGACTTGACTGTCCCTTGAACTATAGCTATGGTGTATATCTTTAACATTTAAAAGATACACATGAGAAATACATATGCCATTGATGTTTTAAGATATCTTTGGATTGTTGTTGAATAACAATAGTTATACATGTATTGATTAAACGTGTCATTTATTCAAGTTTAATTATGGTCAGCCTACCTATAGCCATATATGGGAGGAGATGTATTTTGTTAACATATTAGTTAACTAATATTCATCATCTACATTATTTGTATTACACACAGAGATTGATTTGGTTACACTTTGACAATAATATAGATTTGAAAATGAAATACAGGTGCTGTCAACATTACAATAAGATTGTTTATTAATAAAACTATATGTCCTTGTTCTTGTAAAAAGGACAAAAACGCTTTACAAATGGAAATACATTCATTTACAATAGTGATCAACATCACTTAAAGGGACATTATTTTGTTTTTAAAAAGAGCATACACATAGTCAATACTATTTAAATAAAATGAACACTTTACAGGGATTATATCATTGTATCAATACTCAGATCATTTGGTAAAGGTGCATCAATTCATGCAGAGTTTATAAATACACACATGGATATGAACATTTAAATATACATATATACACAAATACAAAAATATATATACATATATAAAGAAATTACTCTGCTAATCATAATCAGGCAATGATAGAGCTAAGAGAAAATAATATAAACACAAATAATAAGATTACATTGGAGATGTTAATCTTAAAGTCATTTACTATTGTCTTACATATATGATTTCATTATAACAAATAGATTTGTTAGGTCCCTTTAAGGATAAACAACATAAACTAGAGCTTGCAAAAAATAACAGGAAGAATGAGGACAAAGATTTGTGAAATAAAATTTATTTTATTAGTATGTAAGAAAACATACACAACGTTTATAAATAATCTTGTAAAAATAAGGAATATATGAGCCATATGACAAGGTAACACAGTGCATCACAGTCCATGAAGAGAGTTGCCAAGGGCCAGCATAGCCCCATTGGAGACACATGACAAGGTAACACAGTGCATCACAGTCCATGAAGAGAGTTGCCAAGGGCCAGCATAGCCCCATTGGAGACACATGGCAAGGTAACACAGTGCATCACAGTCCATGAAGAGAGTTGCCAAGGGCCAGCATAGCCCCATTGGAGACACATGGCAAGGTAACACAGTGCATCACAGTCCATGAAGAGAGTTGCCAAGGGCCAGCATAGCCTCATTGGAGACACATGACAAGGTAACACAGTGCATCACAGTCCATGAAGAGAGTTGCCAAGGGCCAGCATAGCCCCATTGGAGACACATGGCAAGGTAACACAGTGCATCACAGTCCATGAAGAGAGTTGCCAAGGGCCAGCATAGCCTCATTGGAGACACATGACAAGGTAACACAGTGCATCACAGTCCATGAAGAGAGTTGCCAAGGGCCAGCATAGCCCCATTGGAGACACATGGCAAGGTAACACAGTGCATCACAGTCCATGAAGAGAGTTGCCAAGGGCCAGCATAGCCCCATTGGAGACACATGGCAAGGTAACACAGTGCATCACAGTCCATGAAGAGAGTTGCCAAGGGCCAGCATAGCCTCATTGGAGACACATGACAAGGTAACACAGTGCATCACAGTCCATGAAGAGAGTTGCCAAGGGCCAGCATAGCCCCATTGGAGACACATGGCAAGGTAACACAGTGCATCACAGTCCATGAAGAGAGTTGCCAAGGGCCAGCATAGCCTCATTGGAGACACATGACAAGGTAACACAGTGCATCACAGTCCATGAAGAGAGTTGCCAAGGGCCAGCATAGCCCCATTGGAGACACATGGCAAGGTAACACAGTGCATCACAGTCCATGAAGAGAGTTGCCAAGGGCCAGCATAGCCTCATTGGAGACACATGACAAGGTAAAAGAGTGCAACAGGCACAACAAAAAACTGATAAAAAGGCCAAATGGCAACAATATAAATACAAATTCAACATGTGGACAGAGGATTATTATCTGCCACCATGGAGCATATCCAGATCCTCCACTTACTGGTCATCCTCTTCATTGTCCTGTGCATGTCCAGCTCCAGATTCAGGCCTTGAACGTAATTGCATAATTTCACGCAGAGTCAAGTCCTGAACCCGGAGCTGGGCCTGCATGGTGTCGTTCATCCCTCTCAGGACAGCTGCGTTCCTCAACACGGCCTGCTCTACTCTTGCTATCCCTTCTAGCATGAGCCATGCTGAGTCACAGCCTAAAATAAAATAAAAATTAATATTAAGGATAATTACACAACAGAATAAAAGATTTTAATACATACATTGTCATCATAAAGACAAATAATTATTTACATCAATTATTTTTCATATATTCTTTACACATGAATTAGGTTATTCAGACAGACAGAAATCATTAAAGGCTCATGTTACTCAAACATGTTGAACCCTTTAATTGGTTTTAGATGATCCACTTATACAGCTTGAGTGTATCAAATCTTGTTAAAGGATTTACATTGTACTTACATCAGCAATTTAAAAATTCAATTTAGACTGTGGTAGGCACACCTATCCTTAAACATTTTGGCATTGAGGACAAGCTGTGTAAACATAGCAACCAGAAGAAATTACATTCCCACTGGGTTAGACAAGAGATAATGTATCCACATTTGGACATAAAATTTTGGATCCAAGTAGTGGTGTTTGGTATATGTAGTGATATCCAATTAAAGGGACACTGAACCTAAATATTTAATGGACTGATTCAGATAGAGCATGACATGACAAATCTTTAGAAATTACACATATTCATTATATGTTTTAATTGTCAAGCTATATTTTGAATGCAAGAATGTTGGTTTTTATGGAAGCCAATATTTGTTGATGAACCTTGTTTGTGCATGCTGGTTGATGGATACATTCATCCAACAATAAAGAAATGATGGCCACATTTATTTTATTGTTTAAACTAATTATAGGAATAAGTTGTTTTCAATAAATATATCAAGAGAATGACGAATAATTCATAAGAGTATTCTATTATACATTGGCTTAACATTGCATGCTGGATTTGAATCACAATTTAACCAATTTAACTTCACTGTACCTTTAAGTATCTTATAAAGTGTATTTAGAATGATACTTACAGCTGTGCCTGGGAAGGACAATCTGACACCCAGGACAATGAAGGTTTAAACAGGGGGGAGGGATGGGATTGGCTCGGGGAGGGATGGGAATGGCTTGGGGAGTGGTGAGCTGCTGCTCCAGGGTAGGCCGTACAGCTGGGGAGTGGGGAGTTTGGGTCTGGGCAGCTGTACGGGCCAGAATACGGGGAGAGCGGCGAAGGGGGGTGTATGGGCGTTTTTTGGGAGGGACAGGATATGAAATATGGGAAGGGCTGGCAGTGGTCGGGGCATGGTCATGGGTTTGGTGATGGGAAGGGCTCTGGGTGTGTGCAGAGGTGTGGCCATGGTCAGGGGTGTGTGCACGGGGAGGGGTCTGTGACTGGGCAGGGGCGGAATCCAGATGACCAGAAGTGGTGGATCCATCTGAAAATGTAAAAGAAATATATTAACATCTCATACATCCTGACATCAAATCAACGCATTTAAAATTGATTATGTTTTCAATATACCTCGAAGTGTGTTTGAATCTGTAAACTATTCTGAAATGAGGATATGGTATCTATATAGGCACTCAGATGAATCTCAATGACTGTCTGTACAATGTGAAACTTATTATTGTGTTTTGGCATGGAATATGCATGTGACATAATGATGGCATGAATTATATATTCTTAAAAAAATATATACAAGCAGATTTTCATGCTGCCTGATATAGAAAGGGGGCAGTAGTGTATTTGAACAGACAAATAATATTCCTTTTTAAAGGGAAAAAGCTGTAGACTTTGAATGTCTTCAATAAAATGATTTCAAAAAAAGAAACATGTTGGAAACATGATAGATATATTTCACATACCATCAGACTCCAAGGCAGCCTCTTCCTCCTCCATCCCACATGTGACATCAATCTCTGTAAAACATAACATGTTGTGTACACCTTAAGATCAGATATTATAACATATGTTACTGTTGCTCAAATACGCACATCAATGTTGCATTAAAGATATACACACACAAAGTTATGATTTACATCATTTTGATGGAGCATACAAATGACAATAGATTTGTTATTGTCAATAAATCAGAATATTAATGTATTGTTTGTCTTAATGTTAAATTCATAAAAGCATAGTACATAGAACATTTAAGATTTCTCATGTGTGTATCACTTGATGACTGTTGTTAAAAAAAAAAAATTTAAAAAAACATATGTTAGACATCTTATGAATAACAAATGTGTAGAATAATAAAGTAGAAATTATTAATCGCTCAATATAAAAAATAAATATATAATCAGAAGATAAATTCTATGATTTTTTTATAATGTTATGCTTCATCGGAATCATGATCATAATATTGATTAGCAATACACCTTCAATTACATATAAATGAGTCAATGGACTTACCAGGAGACCGCAAAGGCGGCTCTATGTCACTGCTGGATTCCTGTGGGCTCCCCACACCAACTCTCTCTATGAATGATATAGATATATATTATTAAACACATTTTGGATATCACTAAATCACATCTGTCTAGAATTTTAACATTAATCAACTTTAAAATGTGAAGAATAGAGCAGTCATTACACCAGAAAATGCTTGATTGAATCAAGGGGATTCTGTAAACATATCTGTATTCAACATATGTTTAATGTCAGACTACATTAGACATCAAATTCATCTCAGATGCTGCTATTGCATATCTAAATATACCCAATGATCAATGTTCTTAACCCTTTAAGGACACAGCTTTCACTTAGCTCAATTGTTTTATGACGGAATAATTCCGTCATATGTCCTTAAGAAGTTACAAGAATACACACAAACCACATATTGAGGAGCATCTGTTGACAAATCTAAACAAACATGTGTCACATCGAGCCATTTTTTCTATGTACAGTAATCTTGTTTAGGACACAACACATATTTATCACAATACATAACAAACTTTATTATTACAAATATGTAATCATGGTGCTGTTAGAGTATGCAGATATATATAAAGTAACTCCAACAGATAATTAGATTTATATATCAATAGTTTTTAATAAAAATAATGTAATGATGAATGAATCTATTTTGTCTTAAAGGGACACTGACATGATTAATTTAAATAATTGATTTCTATGTTCAAACTGTAAAAAATGATTTAACATTGACTCCTATTATAATTCGAATGTTGTTCGATATTAATCTTAAAGGCAGATAAGGAATATTGGATTCAATAAATATTGTTTGTTGAAGGTATCCACCAATCATCAATATAAACCCAGGTTGGTCAACAAATATTTAGATGCACATAAACGTACTTTATTTATTTTAAAATACATTTAGCAATAGAATATGTCACATATGATGATAGTATTATATTTTATGTTTATTAATATTGCATACTGTATGTGAAAGACAATATTAATAATTGTAGTTCAGTATCCCTTTAATCTAAAATTAAATCGATTCCACAATGTTGTTGTTTGTTAATGAATTATCTACTCCATATGTTGATGTAATGAATGGTATTGAGCATGCAATTAAAATCAAATATGTTATTTAAGTATATCCGAATAATTATATAATTTTCATCTATTAAATAGACATTACATATAAATATAGAACAATGTGTATTTAGTATGTAATGTTCATTCCATGTTTCTAAGACAAATGTCAATTAAAATGAGACATACCATACTGTGACAAGCCCTGGCTTGAGGATCCAGCAGCCACATCCATATCTGTAATATATTAAATGAGGATTGCATATCATTAATACTAATCATGCCATGTTTAAAATATTTACATTAATAACAAATCAATAGAAAAATATTAATCCTTTGGTAGTCCCATGAGTTAATAGTTTCCGCAATTAAATGAATGATAAATATATCCTGGACTCTTATTTTCAATCAGTTGTGTTGTTTACTGTATCTTTAAGAATATATGCTTGTTATTACATAATCATCAATTGATGGCCATATGTTATAATTTATTAGTATTATTCGTTTTTTATTAGATATAATATTTAAAATAAGAATACTGTATTCTTCACTAATCTAAGATTTTCCATTTAATTTTTAACAACATGTATAAAGCAATGCCACTTTCCGCAAACCCATGTTAACGTGGATGAGAAATGCCATTTTCGCGATCATTGCGCAATGATTCCAAGCGGAATTACGCATCCGTCATTTGACCAACATGTATAAAGCAATGCCACTTTCCGCAAACCCATGTTAACGTGGATGCGAAATTAGATTTCCGCTCTGTGACGCATATTCTGTAGAGCGCAAGAAACATCATTCCAATTTCATGTATCACTAATGTAAAATCAGATATCTAAACATCATATGTAGTGTATGTTGTGAGATCTGTATAGGTTTAGTATCTGACTAAATACACATTTTGGATTTTTAACATTATAAATATTATATGAAGTTGGATAATTACCTGGTTCAGATTCTCTATCGGGTCCTCCCAGGCCACCGGACGGAGAAGCATCTGCCCTGTCCCCCGCGTCAGGACTTTCAGATCCCGCAGCTGGGAGGGAAGAAGAGGAGGCCGAGGATGGCGAGGATCTAAATCTTTTGGGGACCCGGAGATTGAGGAGCTCGCATAAAGTCACCTCATAAGGGAGTAGGTACAGTTTCCGCGGGGCCTTTCTTTGGCCCCCTCTTTTACGGGCTTGTACCCAGTCCCTTATGAGGTTGACTTTTTTCGATAAACGCAACCTCATATCTCCGAATCTCCTCATGATCTGATCCTGGGTCCTCTGGACGTCACACACCAATCTAACCGCATTGGTGATAGACTCCCAGAGGGCCTTCTTAACAGGCGCATCTGTCGAGCTCCTCTTGTTCCCAAACAGCTGGGGATAAAAGTCCTTGACGGCGTGGACCAGTGCAGCGCTCTCCTCCTTGGTGAACCTGGGAACTGACATGCCTGCTGGGTTGTCCAATAAATATATTATAATAATATAAACTGCCTGCAGGCATTAGAGAACTGACAAAGATGGCAACGTGTAATGGACTTTTATATGGTGAAGTAAACATGAGATGCACCATGGGACAATTTATCTGTACATCTGATTGGATAAAAGTTTGAAATATTGTTATAATGTCTGTGAGACCATCCTGACTCAAGTTGTGTTTGTGTGATGAACTCTGATTGGCCGTTCCTTAATGTTTCATATCTTAGTAACTTCCTTACACATACCGCTTGGTGGTGCTGTAACTTCATTTTTCATGTAGACTTATTTGTAACTCATGGGCCTGTCATGCGGATATGTGTGACGCAGATTTAATATCCGTGATCCGTGAAATATTAATGATTAAATACTCTTTAAAATCTCATCCTGTCACATTATTAATGTTGTAGACATTTCTCGGTTTAATAACGGTCTGTTTCTTTAATACAAATACACATTTAATATTGTATGTCTTTATTGTTCTTTAAATAAATTGATTGTGAAGTATTGACATTGCTCTATTAAATGTATTTATAATGCACATTGATTGTGTGCTATTGCGTGACATTACACTAATGTTTAAATATGCTAATCTGGTGTTTGAAGATGCGTTTCCCACGCAATATTTATTAATGTTAAAATTCCGGGAAGAATGTCAGTAACTTTGATGATCTGTTTATAAATGTTAAACTACAGCTTTGTTATTCGCAAATAAACCTCGAGCTTGTATTTCTCTGAAGTGCTCATATATGTTATTGTGCAATGGCGTCTTTAGTTTTAAAGAGACATTACAAACAATTGTATCAAATGATCTGTAGAGATAGAAGATTGTTTAGACTTTAAAATGTAAATCATTTTCTCTTAGTATTTATATATCCTCAACATAAGAAATTTAAATGCACATGGTTGAGCCAATCACATAAGGCATCTCTGTGCATCCACCAATCTTCATCTACTGAGCCTATCTCGATATGCTTTTCAAGCAAAGTATGTCAAGATAGGAAGAGAAGTAAATACACTATTTCAAGCTCTTAAAGGGACACTGTCCAAACAAATTTACCATTGGTGATTGAGCATGAAATGTTAATCAACTTTATTATTTAATACGATTATCAAATGTTAAGTTATCTTGTTATGTTTCTTTGAAAATCAATAATGATATTTTATATTACGGACAATTGTTTAATAAAAACCTGGGTTGTCCTTGACGATTGTTGCATCAATTATTCCAAACAATCAAGTTCTGTCCAGAGTACTGAAGCAAATAAATTAGCTATTTACTGCCTTATTTCTAAAGTAATGATAGCAACATCACAATGAGCATTCATAATATGAGACAAGTTTTAAAGTTGATTAAAATAGAATACTCATTCAGAATGTATAAATCATTGTTTTTTTAAATGGCTACCTTTAAGTATATTTTGAGTTCATGTCCCTTTAAATAAACATTTCACAATAATGCTTAATATATCATAAACCTAGGCACCTTCCTTTTGCTAAATGAGTCTAACATATGAGTAAAGCAAATTTAGATTAACTTCTAGATTGTTTTACACACTGACTGAAATATATTTATTAAATGAGGTATTTTTTAGCCTTCAGCGTAGAGGGACATTAAGCTATATGTTATGTATGCATTTTGTATCATAATCTTATATTTGACCAACTTAATATGTTTTGTTATTCAATCATTATATTGTAATTATATATATTCGTGGATTAAATACATCTCTACATAGGCTATTTTGATGCTGATTGTTGTTTGCATATAGATGCCTTATATCATTGACTAAGATATGTGCATTTATTTTTATTTTAACAAGTATATTTAAAGACTGAATGTAATTCTATAGTACATTCTAAATATGTTTAAATTCTTGTATGATATTTGTAACAATGTATACAAAATATACATTTTGAATGACCCCTTTAAGGACCCAAACATATTGTATTTTTATTTAACATTGACAAAATAAACTAAAGGGGAAATTACATTCTATATAGATATTTGATGTCTAACCCAAGAGGTAAGATTGTAATAAATACATAATATTACTAAGTATAGTTAAATGACTCCACTAGAAAATTACATAGATTAACCTGGCATCCAATAACTAATTATTAAAAATTATAAAGTTAAATGACCTACCATTTATAAATGTAATAATTGTAAAATATTTTCTAATAATGTTTTGAGATACCTAAGGAAGATACATGATCTTATACAATTCTTTTTACATTCAACAACACTGTCACTTTCATGTAATTGAACCACTTCACCTTATTAAATGTTAAAACAATCATAATATTAATACATATCCTAAATATTTTTAATATATACTTTTTCAATATAAAAGCATTGAAGAATATGACTCCCCAATTAATGTTAAAATATATCTTTTAATATTCTCTGAAGAATTTTATTTTCTACTATTAATGCATTATTTTCTCTTATGCATGTGCTTGTCAAATAGCCAACTACCAGTCATGGGAGTCCAAGTTTTATTTATTTACAGATTATATTGATATATATTAGAATCTGCTAAAAAAAAATATATATTTAATAGAAAATAATTAAATATTCCATGAAGTCATCAGATGCCAATCTGAAATGACAAATAATAAAAATGGAACAAAGTTAATACACACGTTGTAAAATATTCATAAAATACATTTAAAATCATATGGTGTCTATGCTCTAACTTTGATCAACATTTTTTAAAGATAATCATTACATTCATTTTAAATTAATGAAATACATACACCATTATATTGTTGATTAAAAATAATATTTAAATTTCAAAAATTAAATTTATACATAATAATGTATATCACATGTAAACAATATATGTATGCTGAACATAAATGTAATATTTCATGTCCATTCAAATACCTCTATATCAACTATAATATGTATTCCTTTTTCTGATTGTGATCCCTAAATATCTAATTAAGAACTAAATATGACTAATGTATGTAAGCTACTAATATTCTACAGTCTTCACTAGCATGCATTGGTACACCAACCTGGACAATGCATGGTCTTTGAAAGTCAATTCAGGGGTAAACAGTTGATCTTCAATAGGTGTCTTATTCATCAGTTCATTAAATAGAGGACTGGGAAATACCATCTAAAAAAGTAAAATCATCTAAGTGTCTGATTGTGATCCCTAAATATCTAATTAAGAACTAAATATGACTAATGTATGTAAGCTACTAATATTCTACAGTCTTCACTAGCATGCATTGGTACACCAACCTGGACAATGCATGGTCTTTGAAAGTCAATTCAGGGGTAAACAGTTGATCTTCAATAGGTGTCTTATTCATCAGTTCATTAAATAGAGGACTGGGAAATACCATCTAAAAAAGTAAAATCATCTAAGTGTCTGATTGTGATCCCTAAATATCTAATTAAGAACTAAATATGACTAATGTATGTAAGCTACTAATATTCTACAGTCTTCACTAGCATGCATTGGTACACCAACCTGGACAATGCATGGTCTTTGAATGTCAATTCAGGGGTAAACAGTTGATCTTCAATAGGTGTCTTATTCATCAGTTCATTAAATAGAGGACTGGGAAATACCATCTACAAAATAGAAAATCATCTAAGTGTCTCCAATAGGATGTCTCCACAGCCTTATTCTATCAAATAGTTTGCACTTACCATGTGAACATGTCTTTGTATGGTTTTCAAGGTCAGCAGAATTTAAATATGCCAGACATGATCCCATTGGTATACTTCAATTTCAATCTTGGCTTTTTCCCCACTGTCAGTCTTGGAAATCTTCACTGTCAGGCTTCAAATTGTTCCCTTTCAGTCTTTATATTAAGTCATCTCCCTAATGTAAGAAATTATATATAAAGATTTCATACAAGTGTGTGAATCAGTTCTGTACCCCTCTCCCACCCCCCATTTCATAATAAATATCTATCACTAGCTTACTAAGCCTGTGTATGAACCTGTGTTATTTTCTATCAAGTGTGAAGATGAGTCATATTGAGCAGAACAAACCTCTGTGTGACATTGAACCATAGTCATTCTAGAGTATCCCTTTCTGATTATGTACATAAGTAATGTGTAAACAAAGTTATATTTTTTAAAATTTATGCCATATTATGTATTTGTGTACAAATCATGCCAGCAACAGTCCATACATTTCTACTTACCATCAGATGTCCTCTATAAAAACCAGGTGGCAAAGACTCGCTATAGGACCCAATGCCCAGAGCATCACCTATATTATGAGAAATAAATATTATTATAACATTTTATCAATACTAACATGTTTGCACAATTCTCTACTTGTCATTTCCCTAGAGTTCACATCTATTGAAAATACTCCAGTGTAACTTCTATTATTTACCGTCTAAAGTGGCGGTTGATGACGTCTGCTCTGACATCAAGTCCCTCGTCCTGGAATTCCCCCTCTAGAACAGGATCATCCTCCTCATCTCTGAGGAGGTCTCTGTCCACCGGGACGGCCTGCAGCATCCCAGCCCGCTGTGCAATATTATGCAGGACGCTACAGGCTACAACGATCTTAGCCACCTTCTTTGGGTTGTACTGGAGTGCTCCTCCAGAACGGTCCAGGCACCTGAATCTCATCTTCAGGAGCCCGAACATCCTTTCAACCACCGCCCTGGTTCTCTTATGAGCCCTATTGTAGCGCTCCTCAGACACATCAGTTGGGCTACGCAAGGGGGTAATGAGCCAAGGCCGGCTCATGTACCCAGAATCACCTATAAATTTAGAACAGAACATAATTCAAACAGAATACTTAAACTAGTATATTGTTGTATAAATATATTTTTTAAAAACCATAATCCATATTAAAAGTTGTCAGAAACATAAAAAAAATAAAAAAAATTATATATAAATCTGTATCTAGCCATTTCATCGAAGACATGCTACATATGCGTATTTCTCCTAAACCAAACCTTGTGTAAAATGCTAACTACATGTTTACATTGCATTCTCTATATGAACACTTAAGGTAAGACATGCTACATATCTGCATTTCAATAAAACTAGACATTAGCAGAAATAGACAATGACAGGGTTAAATTGCATGAGATAATATCTTGCCATTTCATCTAAGACATGCTACATATGCGTATTTCTCCTAAACCAAACCTTGTGTAAAATGCTAACTACATGTTTACATTGCATTCTCTATATGAACACTTAAGGTAAGACATGCTACATATCTGCATTTCAATAAAAATAGACATTAGCAGAAAAAGACAATGACAGGGTTAAATTGCATGAGATAATATCTTGCCATTTCATCTAAGACATGCTACATATGCGTATTTCTCCTAAACCAAACCTTGTGTAAAATGCTAACTACATGTTTACATTGCATTCTCTATATGAACACTTAAGGTAAGACATGCTACATATCTGCATTTCAATAAAAATAGACATTAGCAGAAAAAGACAATGACAGGGTTAAATTGCATGAGATAATATCTTGCCATTTCATCTAAGACATGCTACATATGCGTATTTCTCCTAAAACAAACCTTGTGTAAAATGCTAAATACATGTTTACATTGCATTCTCTATCTGAACACTTAAGGTAAGACATGCTACATATCTGCATTTCAATAAAAATAGACATTAGCGTCGGTAAATAACAAATGGTTAAATTTAATCCTATAGCTGAACATGACGCTAACAGTTAAAAAATACAGGGGCAATTGTCAAAATAATTAACCATGTTGTGCACAAATACTCACCAACGAGATAACCAGGGGGCATTTGTCTTTCCTCAAACTGTCTCCACAGGGACGACAGAGAGAGGATGCGGGCATCATGACAAGCACCTCCAAAATTCGCATACACATGCATAATCCTCATCCGTGCGTCACAAACATACTGCACGTTGAGGCTATGAAAATGTTTGCGATTTCTGAAGGGCAAGTCATCAATTGGAGCACGCAGCGCAATGTGGGTACAATCAATGGCTCCCAAGACATTGGGCAATTGAGCAATATCAAAGAATTCCCGCTTCAGGCGCCTCCAATCACCATCATTCTGTGGGAATCCTATGTATTGCTTACTGATACGTACCATGGCGTTCAGAAAGTTATCAAACACCCCAGAGAATGTACCTTGAGCCAGGCCATGCATGTACAGTTCTCCGGATTGAAAACTCCCGGAGGCCAGGACGTATAGACAGCTTAGCATCTTACTCATGGGGGGAACAGCAGTCCTTATTTGTATACGTGGCTCCAAATGAGGTTTAAGAAGCTCGTAAAGGCCAATGAGCTGTTCGCGATCGAGCCGATACTTATCAAAAACCTCAAAGTCACTCATGTTTTCCAAGGTGGGTCTCACCCTGTAGACACGAGGACCTCGAACCAGACGACCCCTTCGTCTCGGTCTGAGCCGCCGAGGCTGCCTGATTCGACCAACAGCTAGTTCGCCAATAGCACCACCAGCAGCGTCTACCATGTCATCGTCATCCATCTTTCAAAACAGCGTAACAAGGTAAGCACTTGATCTGATGTGGATCACAAGTGATGCATTGGCCATGTTGTTTGGGGGATTTATAGTACAATTAGTCCAATGGTATTGAGTTTGTAATGATTGCTGATTGTATTCACCTGTTTGTATGTGAGCGGCGCGAATGCTTTCACAGTGGGCGTTTATTTGTTGTTTGCTGAAATGTTAGTTTCAAACAATGATTCTCAATGTGAAAGTGTCAAATATCACACATACAGTGCATGTTTGTAATGTTTGATCATATGTGTAATCAATATTTCTTAAACGCGATCTTATAGTAACAAGCACACGTCCAGGCTAACATGAATGAAAGTGCATAGTTGTGTATAATGTGCATCGAATGTGATCGATCAATGTTGCTGCAATATTGTTTGTAAACGATAAAGGAACATCTGCCATCTGTAGGATTGTATATATAAGTGATTGCCGAGCTGTCAATATTGTATGCGTCCCTTTAAAATCGCAATAATAATTCAGAACTTCCCGTCTGTCATCTGTAGTATTATATATATAAGTGATTGCCGAGCTGTCAATATTGTACGCGTCCCTTTCAAATCGCAATAATAATTCCGAACTTCCCGTCTGCCATCTGTAGTATTGTATATATAAGTGATTGCCGAGCTGTCAATATTGTACGCGTCCCTTTCAAATCGCAATAATAATTCCGAACTTCCCGTCTGCCATCTGTAGTATTGTATATATAAGTGATTGCCGAGATGTGAATATTGTACGCGTCCCTTTAAAATCGCAATAATAATTCCGAACTTCCCGTCTGCCATCTGTAGTATTGTATATATAAGTGATTGCCGAGCTGTCAATATTGTACGCGTCCCTTTCAAATCGCAATAATAATTCCTAAATTCCCGTCTGCCATCTGTAGTATTGTATATATAAGTGATTGCCGAGCTGTCAATATTGTATGCGTCCCTTTCAAATCGCACTAATACTGAATAACTTCCGGCTGTCATCTGTAGTATTGTATATATAAGTGATTGCCGAGATGTGAATATTGTACGCGTCCCTTTCAAATCGCACTAATACTGAATAACTTCCGGCTGTCATCTGTAGTATTGTATATATAAGTGATTGCCGAGATGTGAATATTGTACGCGTCCCTTTCAAATCGCACTAATACTGAATAACTTCCGGCTGTCATCTGTAGTATTGTGTATATAAGTGATTGCCGAGATGTGAATATTGTACGCGTCCCTTTCAAATCGCACTAATACTGAATAACTTCCGGCTGTCATCTGTAGTATTATATATATAAGTGATTTTCGATCTGACGATATTGTATGCGTCCCATAAAAATTGCACGAATACTGAATAACTTCCGGCTGTCATCTGTAGTATTATATATATAATTGATGTGCGATCTGACAATATTTCTGAATTGTCCCATTGAAATCTCCATAATAATGCTGTTCAAAAGTGTGTTTTACGTATATGTTGTATTGTAGTATTGAGTGTTAAAGTTACTAAAGGGGCGGTACAGTGGTGAATCTGTGATGTGTATGGTTGAATCTTCTAATGACGTCATGATATTATTAAACTGCCTATGTAGTTCATAAATCCTCATTGTGTTGTTGTATTGTGCTACATTGTTATTGTGTGCTGAATAAAATCTAAATGTGTGCTTTGTGGTTGCGTGATGGGTGATGCGTGTTATGTACATGTACGTATATATTGTGATTGTGTCCCACATATGCTGACTTCTATATAGCGGTCTGGCATTGTTGTTCCTTCCCATAAAGTGACATCTGTAATCTGGTGTAATGATGTTCTTGTTGTACGTAATTCCTAATGGTTTCTGGTGATGGAATCATGATGTTAAAAGTACAGTAAAATCCATATGTTGTGTTTTGTGATTCCTGTAGAGAATGTAATGTGTTTTTCCCCCATCATTTGAATGCACATGTATGATTGAATGTTAAAAGTAATGTATGTGCATCCATGAGTGATCATGTGTTAAGCCTATGTAGATATGCAGTTGCTGCAAGCATATGAGTTGAATAACAGAAATGCAATAATAAAGGTAAATGAGAGATGTTTCCCATTGTGTAGTGTTTGTGAATCCAGAAATGTGTATTGAATTTTATTTTAATTGTAAATGTAATTTTATTGAAATAATAATGTGTTACTAGTGATGGGGATTTGTAGTTGATGTAATCTAAAAGTGTTAAAAATATT
The DNA here is from genome assembly GCF_027579735.1 of Bombina bombina. Classification (NCBI taxonomy): domain Eukaryota; kingdom Metazoa; phylum Chordata; class Amphibia; order Anura; family Bombinatoridae; genus Bombina; species Bombina bombina. Next base: position 974,808,117 of record NC_069501.1, on the reverse strand, counting down.
TATGGTGTGGTGAATATTTAATATTAAAAAACATAAATCCACCATAGGGAAATAGTCATTTCTTGATCTATTTATCATAGCTGGGTCTAACGCATAAAAGCATGTATTTTCTAGCGCTGGTATTTGGAGTTTTTCAGTCTACGCTATTTGCGTGCGTTAGGGAAATGAGGGTTTCGCGTGCACGAGCACGTCTTCCCAATAGAAGTCAATGGAGGCTCCAAAGATTTCTATATTTTTTTTTCTAAGACTGGTTTTCCTCGTAAAGTGAGTGACGTCATGAGCTTGTGTGAAAAAGTAACTAAATCGTGTTCTTTTTGTAATAAATAAATATTTTGTGTATGTAATGTGGTGTATATTGTTTGTATGCATCGATGAGTGTATGTTTGTGATAATGTTATTCGTTAGATGTAGGTATATGAGGGTCTTTTCCCGTATGTCCATGTAAGTCAATGGGAAAATGGATTTGTGTGGATTTTTTTCAAACACACGAGATCTCGCAACTTTAATCCTTTGTATTTTAAAGAAAAAATAAAAAATACGAAAAATAAAGATAGTGTTGTGTTTGTATGAGTGTAAGTGTACTTTGTGTAATATTTGTTTTGTGATTCGTGGATGTTTTTTTGTGCGGTATATGTTTACTACTGGGTCTGAGGTGGCGGTAGAAAGTTGAGCGTTAGGTGTATTTTGAGTCGCGGTAAATAAACTCTAAATACCGGAGTGCGTAAAAAACCCGCGTTAGGAGCCTCTAACGCTGGTTTTGACGGCTACCGCCGAACTCTAAATCTAGGCCTATGTTACTCCTTGAGCGTAGGAGCCTAACTACTCAGAAACTTTAGTATAATTTCTCTGGTATCTGGTACTCCAGTATGCCCTCAGGGTTAATTTACCCGTTGCAAGCCAGGTTCTTTATACAAAAGCTACCCACAGTCCCTTATAGTAAGGAATGCACACGAAAACAGTACTTATGTATTTTTAGACACATTTTGACTTTACCTTGATTAATGGTTAACTGCACCATTATTATTATTATTGCTAGGGTTTAGTCTTTATGTCTAGGGGAGGCGCCAGCAAAGATCAAAGCCATCAGTACAAAGACCAAAGGAGGTATCCCCAGAGGAGGGGCCGAGGCCGAGGCAACTACAGAATGTTCTGAATCTTTCAGATGTGGTGTTGACCAAACATGAACTGGAGGTACTGAGTCTGGGACTGTCCTTTACACCCACTGCAGACTTTAATTTGTTCAGGACATTACTTGACGTCAACAAACTAATTCGAAAACTAACGCTGAGAAAGTTCTACCATTCCCAAGAGGAGGGGAGTGATGAGAGCCACGCATCCATTCCCAGGAACAGGTCAGGAAGCTTGGTAGGCTTAGGGCCCGATAATCAACTAAGTTTCCAGGAACTCTGTGACATTAGGTCTCTGGAGACACTAGGGGATGAGGCCAGTGGGGCCGGGTATATACAGGTTCCATCCTTTAAATGTAAGTCCTCGTTTTATCCCATCCAAAACAGAGGCCAAGTCCTAGAGAAATTCCAACAGAGGGTAGAGTCAGACCTCACAAAGTTGTATTATAAGTCAGAGAGGGGCCAACATAACAACATTTCGGCACTACAGAGGAAGGCACTAGACAGCCTGGCTAGCAATGAAAACATAGTGGTGAGGGCCGCAGATAAAGGTGGCACCATAGTGGTGCTCAATGCCAGTAGCTTCAGGGAGGAGGCCTACAGGCAATTAAGAAATATTGATGATTACAGTGCTCTGCCGGGTAATCCGACGGGGAGGTTCCAGCGGCGGTTGGCCTCCCTTGTGGATGATGGTGTGGAGCTAGGCTTTATTGATGCCAAGACACGTGATTATCTCATAGTGTCTAATCCCACCATTCCTACATTCAACCACCTGCCTAAGGTCCACAAGTCCACTGATAATGTACAGGGGAGGCCAATCGTGAGTGGCATTGGATCCCTGCTGGAGCACCTGTCAGAGTGGCTGGATCATGTTCTGCAGCCAATGGTGAGTGCTCTATGGAGCTTTCTTTCTGATACTAAGCATGTACTCAATCTTCTGTCAAGAGTAGTTTGGAGTAAACACTATGTTTGGTTGACAGCCGATGTAAAATCGCTATATACCTCTATTCCACACAGGAAGGGGTTACAGGCCATTCGGTTTTTCTTAGAAAAACAATATGGACCGGAATCAGACTTTGTGAACTTTGTGGTGGAAGTTACTAACTTCCTTCTCAACCATAACTACTTTGAATTTGAGGGGGATTTCTTTCTCCAGAGGCGTGGGACGCCTATGGGGGCGAAATTTGCCCCCTCCTACGCCAACCTGTTCATGGGTTGGTGGGAGCTGTCCCACGTCTATGGAGATGGGAATCCTCACAAGGACAAAGTGGTTTGGTACGGTCGTTATATCGACGACCTCCTTTTTATATGGGGAGGTAGTGAATCCGAATTACAAGCATTTATAAGAAGTCTGGATGATGACTCCATGGGGATTCACTTTACAAATGAGATACAAAGTGACACCATCAACTTTTTAGATGTGACCCTTAGAGGTAGGCAGGATCAGTTTATCAGTTTAGAGACCTACCGCAAACCCATCTCGGGCAACTCACTGCTACATGCGGCTAGCTGCCACCCACCAGGAGTGTTCAAAGGTGTAGCGAAGGGTCAGTTCATCAGGCTGAAAAGGAACTGCAGTGATGCAGAGGTCTATGAGAAACAGGCCAATGAACTGACCATACGCTTGAAAGAGAGGGGCTATAGGAGTTCTGTCATCACTAAAGCCAGGAACACTGTAAGAGGAATACCCAGGGAAAGACTTCTTAGGCCTAAATCCAGTACTCAGGAAGAGAAAGACAACAAAGTTGTCTTTTTAACGGAGTACTCAAGACAATACAGGGAAATCTGCCAAATAGTGAGGCATAACTTTAATATGCTATCTGCAGATGATAAACTCCAGAAAGTAGTTGCAGATGGCCTAAGGTACTCCTATAAGAAAAATAGAACAATAGGCAACATTGTGGCACCCACAAGAATTAAAAAGACAGGACAACCCACCTCTTCATGGTTGAGCTGTAAGGGCACATTTCACTGCCACCATCGTACATGTGTGGCCTGTGAGAAGTTGGCCCCTGGTAATCAGTTCATCTCACTGATGACAGGTCAGAGTTTTATGATAGATTCTTGCCTCAACTGTAGGTCTACATATGTGGTTTATGTCATTTCTTGTAGGGAATGTTCCCTCCAATATGTAGGCCTTACGACAAGAGAGGCTAGAACCCGTATTAAAGAGCACCTTAGTGATATAAGGGCGGGTGTACTCACAACAGCACTGATTCAACACTTTGCGGGCACACACCAGAAAGATACAAGCTCTTTTTCTTGGACCATCATTGAGAGGGTGGCTCCCTGTAAGGGGGGAGTTGACAGGGTCCGCAGGTTGGGGGAGAGGGAGGCCTTCTGGATTTTTAAGCTCAGGACGAGAGTTCCAGAAGGCCTGAACTCAGAATATGACCTCATCAATTTTTGGTAGGGCCTAATCCTCTCCCCCACCCGGTTTATCCTGTCCATACTATGTTACTCCTTGAGCGTAGGAGCCTAACTACTCAGAAACTTTAGTATAATTTCTCTGGTATCTGGTACTCCAGTATGCCCTCAGGGTTAATTTACCCGTTGCAAGCCAGGTTCTTTATACAAAAGCTACCCACAGTCCCTTATAGTAAGGAATGCACACGAAAACAGTACTTATGTATTTTTAGACACATTTTGACTTTACCTTGATTAATGGTTAACTGCACCATTATTATTATTATTGCTAGGGTTTAGTCTTTATGTCTAGGGTCTTTTAACTTTAGCTTAACATTTACTTGACAAGTATGTCACTGGGTGCAAACATCTGATGTTCCATGCTTATGTTATATTATCTGTATTTTTCATTTCAGCAAATATGAAGCGGTCTCCTTGCACCACAAATGCTTCCAGCTGGGTCCGGAGTTCTCTTTCCTCTCTCCCATCGAATATTTTTGCTCACTGCAATTGTTTATACATGTTAGATTGTTATTACACAATATGTAGTTAACTTTGTGCAGGAATTGTTTCTATTCTAAATCTATATGTATTTACTTTGTGCTGACACTAGTGTATACCCCTGTGCTTTCTAAGGTGTTCACAGCTACGTAAATAAATACCCATTGGAGGATTAATTGAGGGGAGTGTTCCCAACTACCAATGGGAAGACTAGCTACTGCTTTTAAGTTCACTTCACTATGTTTTAGCCAGGTAATGAGTAAGGCTGTAAGCTGAAACGCGTATACCTGTTCTCTTGTTGCTAGTCTTATTGATTTTCTTGTCAGTATTTACCCCGGGGTGTTTATCTCCCCTCTCACGTTTTTGTTTTTGTTTGTTTGACAAACGTGTCATTTTTCTTCACTCTGAGCGCCAAAGCGCTATGTTTGCTACTTGTAAATAAATTTATTTTTGTGCAATGTACCGCTGCTTGTGCTCCTTTTTTCACTTTTGTTCTCATTGACCGGCCTCTAGTGCAGCACAGCAGCTAGGTATTGCACCGCAACCCTGATTGCATCATTACGCCCATCACCTGGGACGCTAACGGAAGGAGGAGTTACCCACCGCAGCCATCAGAGCTCACTCAGGATTACCGCAGGAGCTGGTTACAAGCTGAACTAGACGTTCCATACATAAGAAGGAGAACGGACATACTGCCGTAACGGACTGTCGTTCAGGATCCAGCAGCACACAGGTATGAGGTGTGGACTCTTGGCGTATACTGTTTACTAGATATCTAGTGTATTTGCATATTCACTTTAATACATGTGCATTTAGCGGTGGAATACGAGTCTCACCGGTCCAAGTCTGGGGCAGGGAAACCTCACAGGACCTGGTTACACAATCCTGTCAATATTCAAAACACTGCATGTATTGTGAATTGGGAGCTAGCTGATCGACACACTGCTCTCAAGTTGATTGACATACATAACCGTGGTTACTCTCCATTTAATTTTCTTTCCCTTGTTTGCTGCTTATTTATCTCTGTACAAATATGTCTGACATAGAGGAAACTCCTTGTTCATTATGTTTAAAAGCCATGGTGGAACCCCCTCTTAGAATGTGTACCAAATGTACTGATTTCACTTTAAGCAATAAAGACCATATTCTGTCTTTAAAAAAATGTATCACCAGAGGAATCTGACGAGGGGGAAGTTATGCCGACTAACTCTCCCCACGTGTCAGATCCTTTGACTCCCGCTCAAGGGACTCACGCTCAAATGGCGCCAAGTACATCTAGGGTGCCCATAGCGATTACTTTACAAGACATGGCGGCAGTCATGGATAATACACTATCGGCGATTAGCCAGACTACCTGAATTTAGAGGAAAGCGAGATAGCTCTGGGGTTAGACGAAATACAGAGCATACTGACGCTTTAAGAACCATGTCTGATACTGCCTCACAATATGCAGAAGCTGAGGAAGGAGAGCTTCAGTCTGTGGGTGATATTTCTGACTCAGGAAAGATACCTGATTCTGATATTTCTACATTTAAATTTAAGCTTGAACACCTCCGCGTATTGCTAAGGGAGGTTTTAGCTGCTCTGAATGACTGTGACACAATTGCAGTGCCAGAGAAATTGTGTAGACTGGATAAATACTTTGCAGTGCCGGTGTGTACTGATGTTTTTCCAATACCTAAAAGGTTTACAGAAATTATTACTAAGCAATGGGATAGGCCAGGCGTGCCGTTCTCTCCACCTCCTATTTTTAGAAAAATGTTTCCTATAGACGCCACCACACGGGACTTATGGCAGACAGTCCCTAAGGTGGAGGGAGCAGTTTCTACTCTAGCAAAGCGTACTACTATCCCTGTCGAGGACAGTTGTGCTTTTTCAGATCCAATGGATAAAAAATTAGAAGGTTACCTTAAGAAAATGTTTATTCAACAAGGTTTTATCCTACAGCCCCTTGCATGCATTGCTCCTGTCACTGCTGCTGTGGCATTCTGGTTTGAGTCTCTGGAAGAGGCTTTACAGGTAGCGACTCCATTGGATGACATACTTGGCAAACTTAGAGCACTTAAGCTAGCCAATTCTTTTGTTTCTGATGCCATTGTTCATTTGACTAAACTAACGGCTAAGAATTCTGGTTTTGCTATACAGGCGCGTAGGGCGCTATGGCTTAAATCATGGTCAGCTGACGTGGCTTCAAAATCTAAGCTGCTTAACATTCCCTTCAAGGGGCAGACCCTATTCGGGCCTGGTTTGAAGGAGATTATTGCTGATATCACTGGAGGAAAAGGTCATGCCCTTCCTCAGGACAGGTCCAAATCAAGGGCCAAACAGTCTAATTTTCATGCCTTTCGAAACTTCAAGGCAGGTGCGGCATCAACTTCCTCTAATGCAAAACAAGAGGGAACTTTTGCTCAGTCCAAGACGGTCTGGAGACCAAACCAGACCTGGAACAAAGGTAAGCAGGCCAAAAAACCTGCTGCTGCCTCTAAGACAGCATGAAGGAACGGCCCCCTATCCGGTAATGGATCTAGTAGGGGGCAGACTCTCACTCTTAGCCCAGGCGTGGGCAAGAGATGTTCAGGATCCCTGGGCGTTGGAAATTATATCCCAGGGATATCTTCTGGACTTCAAAGTTTCCCCCCCAAAAGGGAGATTTCACCTTTCACAATTATCTGCAAACCAGATAAAGAGAGAGGCATTCTTACACTGTGTACGAGACCTCCTAGTTATGGGAGTGATCCATCCAGTTCCAAGGGAGGAACAGGGACAGGGTTTTTACTCAAATCTGTTCGTGGTTCCCCAAAAAGAGGGAACCTTCAGGCCAATTTTGGATCTAAAGATCTTAAACAAATTCCTCAGAGTTCCATCATTCAAGATAGAAACTATTCGTACCATCCTACCTATGATTCAGGAGAGTCAATATATGACTACAGTGGATCTAAAGGATGCTTATCTTCACATTCCGATACACAAAGATCATCATCGGTTTCTCAGGTTTGCCTTTCTGGACAGGCATTACCAGTTCGTAGCTCTTCCTTTTGGATTAGCTACAGCCCCAAGAATCTTCATGAAGGTTCTAGGGTCGCTTCTGGCGGTCCTAAAGCCGCGGGGCATATCAGTGGCCCCTTATTTAGACGATATCCTGATACAGGTGTCAAACTTCCAAATTGCCAAGTCTCATACGGACATAGTACTGGCATTTCTGAGGTCGCATGGGTGGAAGGTGAACGAGGAAAAGAGTTCTCTATCCCCACTTACAAGAGTTTCCTTCCTAGGGACTCAGATAGATTCTGTAGAAATGAAAATTTACCTGACGGAGTCCAGGTTATCAAAGCTTCTAAATTCCTGCGTGTTCTTCATTCTATTCCGCGCCCTTCGGTGGCTCAGTGCATGGAAGTAATCGGCTTAATGGTAGCGGCAATGGACATAGTGCCGTTTGCACGCTTACATCTCAGACCGCTGCAACTATGCATGCTCAGTCAGTGGAACGGGGATTACACAGATTTGTCCCCTCTACTAAATCTGGATCAAGAGACCAGGGATTCTCTTCTCTGGTGGCTATCTCGGGTCCATCTGTCCAAAGGTATGACCTTTCGCAGGCCAGATTGGACAATTGTAACAACAGATGCCAGCCTTCTAGGTTGGGGTGCAGTCTGGAACTCTCTGAAGGCTCAGGGATCGTGGACTCAGGAGGAGACACTCCTTCCAATAAATATTCTGGAACTGAGAGCGATATTCAATGCTCTTCAGGCTTGGCCTCAGTTAGCAACTCTGAGGTACATCAGTTTTCCGTCGGACAACATCACGACTGTGGCTTACATCAACCATCAAGGGGGAACAAGAAGTTCCCTAGCGATGTTAGAAGTCTCAAAAATAATTCGCTGGGCAGAGATTCACTCTTGCCACCTATCAGCTATCCATATCCCAGGTGTAGAGAACTGGGAGGCGGATTTTCTAAGTCGACAGACTTTTCATCCGGGGGAGTGGGAACTCCATCCGAAGGTGTTTGCACAATTAATTCATCGTTGGGGCAAACCAGAACTGGATCTCATGGCATCTCGACAGAACGCCAAGCTTCCTTGTTACGGATCCAGGTCCAGGGATCCCAAGGCGACGCTGATAGATGCTCTAGCAGCGCCCTGGTCTTTCAACCTGGCTTATGTGTTTCCACCGTTTCCTCTGCTCCCTCGACTGATTGCCAAAATCAAGCAGGAGAGAGCATTGGTGATTTTAATAGCGCCTGCGTGGCCATGCAGGACCTGGTACACAGATCTAGTGGACATGTCATGCTTTCCACCATGGACTCTGCCTCTGAGACAGGACCTTCTACTTCAGGGTCCTTTCCACCATCCAAATCTAATTTCTCTGAGACTGACTGCATGGAGATTGAACGCTTGATTTTATCAAAGGGTGGCTTCTCCGAGTCAGTCATTGATACCTTAATACAGGCACGAAAGCCTGTCACCAGGAAAATTTATCAAAAGATATGGTGTAAATATCTTTATTGGTGTGAATCCAAGGGTTACTCATGGAGTAAAGTTAGGATTCCCAGGATATTATCCTTTCTCCAAGAAGGTTTGGAAAAAGGATTGTCAGCTAGTTCCTTAAAGGGACAGATTTCTGTGCTGTCTATTCTTTTGCACAAGCGTCTGGTAGATGTTCCAGACGTTCAGGCATTTTGTCAGGCTTTAGTTAGAATCAAGCCTGTGTTTAAACCTGTTGCTCCGCCATGGAGCTTAAATTTGGTTCTTAAGGTTCTTCAAGGAGTTCCATTTGAACCTCTTCATTCCATAGATATCAAACTTTTATCTTGGAAAGTTCTTTTTTTGGTAGCTATTTCTTCGGCTCGTAGAGTCTCCGAGTTATCTGCCTTACAATGTGATTCTCCTTATCTGATTTTCCATTCGGATAAGGTAGTCCTGCGTACCAAACCTGGGTTTTTACTAAGGTGGTATCTAACAAGAATATCAATCAAGAGATTGGTGTTCCATCCTTGTGTCCTAATCCTTCTTCAAAGAAGGAACGTCTATTACACAATCTGGACGTGGTTCGTGCTTTAAAGTTTTACTTACAAGCTACTAAAGATCTTCGTCAAACATCTGCTTTGTTTGTGGTCTACTCTGGTCAGAGGAGAGGTCAAAAGGCTTCGGCAACCTCTCTTTCTTTTTGGCTAAGAAGCATAATCCGCTTAGCCTATGAGACTGCTGGACAGCAGCCTCCTGAAAGGATTACAGCTCATTCTACTAGAGCTGTGGCTTCCACTTGGGCCTTTAAAAATGAGGCTTCTGTTGAACAGATTTGCAAGGCGGCAACTTGGTCTTCGCTTCATACTTTTTCAAAATTGTACAAATTTGATACTTTTGCTTCTTCTGAGGCTATTTTTGGGAGAAAGGTTTTATAGGCAGTGGTACCTTCCGTTTAAGTACCTGCCTTGTCCCTCCCTTCATCCGTTTACTTTAGCTTTGGTATTGGTATCCCACAAGTAATGGATGATCCGTGGACTGGATACACCTTACAAGAGAAAACACAATTTATGCTTACCTGATAAATTTATTTCTCTTGTGGTGTATCCAGTCCACGGCCCGCCCTGTCATTTTAAGGCAGGTCATTTTTAAATTTAAACTACAGTCACCACTGCACCCTATGGTTTCTCCTTTCTCTGCGTGTTTTCGGTCGAATGACTGGATATGGCAGTTAGGGGAGGAGCTATATAGCAGCTCTGCTGTGGGTGTCCTCTTGCAACTTCCTGTTGGGAATGAGAATATCCCACAAGTAATGGATGATCCGTGGACTGGATACACCACAAGAGAAATAAATTTATCAGGTAAGCATATATTGTGTTTTTTTTTTTAAAAAAAATGTAAATAAATGTTATATTTATTTTACCAAGTTTCAGCCGTTTTCTAGACCAGCTCCTCCCATCCGCTACTTCCTTATTTCAATACCTGTTACATATTAAGCGGTCCCACCCACTGTTTACTTAGTGGCAAAGCCTGCTCCTGTCTCTGACAATAACCGCGCATGTGTTCCATGACGTTTCAGTTCAATAGCAACATAGTATTCAATGAATGAATACATTCATTGAATACAATCGTTGCATCGAGTTCAGCAGCTGACATCGATTGAGGAATAAATGACTAATAACATTATTGAGGAATAACAATATTGAGGAATTAATGACTAAGACAGAAAAAAATTCTACAGCACATGCGCAAAGTGTGAACGTGTGTCCGAGCTCAGTGTAAGAATAGCAATCTAACGCATGCGCATTCGGAATGAGTGACGTTGTGAAAAGGGATTTGGTCCCCCCGGGGGATTCAATGATTAGTTGACTATATTTAGCATAATCTGTCAATCAAAAATCTAAGATGGCGGGCGGAGGAATTGTAGTTCCAACGAAGGGATATAAAGGTAAAATAAAAGGCAATAAACAAATTATTAAAAAAATTATGAATTAAAGTACACCTATTTTTACATAAAGTTTAATGCGGTATTTACTGGACCTGCTGACTTTACATTCACTTTAAGAATTCAGCTACTGTTTATAATTAGTCTGAATTTTTTAAAGAAATTGAAGTAAGATACCGTAGAAAACAAGGGTCACAATCTTAAAGGGACGTGAAACCCAATTTTTCTTTCATGATTCAGATAGAGCATGTGGTTTTAAACAACTTTCCAATTTACTTCTATTATCTGATTTGTTTTGCTCTCTTGATATCCTTTGTTGAAAAGGATACCTAGGTAGACTTGGTAGCTTCTAAGTGGTGGCTGCACATATATGCCTCATGTTATTGGCTCACTTAATGCATTCAGCTAGTTCCCAATAGTGCATTGCTGGCTCTTCAACAAAGGATACCAAGAGAATGCGGCAAATTTGATCATATAAGTGAATTGGAAAGTTGATTAAAATTATATTCTCTACCTGAATCATGAAAGAAAAGTTTGGGTTTCATGTCTCTTTAATTTAGATTCAGGAGAAATGCGAGGAAGCATTTTTTTACAGAAAGGGTGGTGGATTCATGGAATAAACTTCCAATTGAGGTGGTAAACACAGGGGACTGTAACATAATTCATAAATATCTGAGACATGAATAAGTCTATCCTAAGAAAAAAGTAACATGTAACATGGGTAGACTTGATGGACATTTTGTTTCTTATCTACCGTCAAATTCTATGTTACCAACATGAAACAACATTGACCCAGTGGAGCTCAATAAAGAAAAATTCAAGAAGGCAAAAGAGGAGGCAATGGAAGCAATGTCTGGATCTAATATGAAATATGTAATGCCTTTAACATTGGATATTCTGAAGAAATGCAACCTGACACATCCAACCACCTATACTAGAAATAAATCAAAGTTGAAATGACATGGGGCAGAGCGACAATAACAAATCCTTCTCTAATAGCACTGACAGTGAGTGAGTAAATGAAAGGAAATGTTAGCAAGAGTGAACTTTAATAGAATAAAAACATTTAGAGAAGAAAGTGACACTATTAAAGACCAAGCATTTGATGGGGAATTTAAAGATATTTATTTATTCTGATATTGCCAATACCAGTAACAGATGACTTGAGAATTAATCTGTTTAGAGGGAAGTGAACCTCTTCCAAATAAATATGGGGCGCGATCTGATAAATACGGCGCAGGTTTCGGCGCCAGTGTGGAAACCTGCGCCGCCCGTAGTTTGACCTTGCACATCGAGCTATCACATATACGGCGCCGGCAGTTGCTAAAGTGCCGTAAGTCGGACAAACTAGCGATGTCCAGAAATAAGCGTAAGTGGAGTCATCAGGGACTTACGACACTTTAGAAACTGCCGCCGCCTAAAAAAACTAACTAAAGTATAAAATATCCTGTAACTGTCTAACCTGCCTCCCAAAAATAGCCCGACACGTATACCCCTCTATCCGCAATCCCCCCCTCTCACTCCTAACAATAAATGTATTAACCCCTAAACCGCCACTCCCGGACCCCGCCGACACCTATATTATATGTATTACACCCTAATCTGAGCCCCCTACACCGCCGCCACATATATTATATGTATTACCCCTAATCTGAGCCCCCTACACCGCCGCCACCTATATTAACTATATTACCCCCTAATATGATCCCCCTACACCGCCGCCACCTATATTAAATTTTTATTAACCCCTAATCTGAGCCCCCTACACCGCCGCCACCTATATTAAATATATTAACCCCTAATATGATCCCCCTACACCGCCGCCACCTATATTAACTATATTAGCCCCTAATATGATCCATGTATAAACAATCAAATTTATACAACAATAATAGCTAAATGAATAGTTAAAAAAAATAGTTATGTAACAGATATAGCATTTAAAATTGTGCAAACATTGCTCTTAAAAATATTCCTAAAAAAATCCAAATTTAGTATAAGGCTCACAACAGAAATTCAACTTTGTGTTTACCACATACACATACACACATTTATACAGCAATAATAGCTAAATGAATAGTTAAAACAAATAGTTAAATAGCAGATATGGCATTTAAAATTGTGCAAACATTGCTCTTAAAAAATATTCCTAAAAAATTCCAAATTAAGTATAAGGACAACAAAAATTCAACTTTGTGTTTACCACATACACATAATAGGTGAAATATATTAGTCAGTTATATAATATTATCTAACCAATAATGTTCTCGATTCTATGCAATGCTCCTAAATATTGACAATAGTGACAATTTTAAATGCTATATCTGTTACATAACTATTTGTTTTAACTATTCATTTAGCTATTATTGCTGTATAAATTTGATTGTTTATACATGGATCCATGTTTTTAACTTATTTGTGTACTCAATAAATTGTTTATTGTAATCGTTTGATAATATTGCATTAGGTCCAGACCCAGCCTTCGTATAGTTGGTGCTTTGGTATACCTTATTAGTTTCATCTTTCCATTTTGACAACTAGGTGTCAAATTATCAAAGTCAGAGGTCTTATTTAGTAGGCGCTAGGTGTACTCCACTACCCCTAATATGATCCACCTACACCGCCGCCACCTATATTAAATTTATTAACCCCTAATCTGAGCCCCCTACACCGCCACCACCTATTTTAAATATATTAACCCCTAATCTAATCCCCCTACACTGCCGCCACCTATATTAAATATATTAACCCCTAAACCTAAGTCTAACCCTAACACCCCCTAACTTAATTATTATTGAAAGAAATCTAAATAATATTAATATTATTAACTAAATTATTCCTATTTAAAACTAAATACTTACCTATAAAATAAACCCTAAGATAGGTACGATATAATTAATAATTACATTGTAGCTATTTTAGGGTTTATATTTATTTTACAGTTAACTTTGTATTTATTTTAACTAGGTACAATTGCTATTAAATAGTTAATAACTATTTAATAGCTACCTAGTTAAAATAATTACAAAATTACCTGTAAAATAAATCCTAACCTAAGTTACCCATACACCTAACACTAACACTATCAATAAATTAATTAAATAAACTACAATTATCTCAACTAAAATACAATTAAACACACTAAACTATATTACAAAAAAACAAACACTAAATTACAAAAAAATTAAAAAAAGATTACAAGAATTTTAAGATAATTACACCTAAAAAAGCCCCCCAAAATAATAAAATTTCCCTACCCTAAACTAAATTAAAAAAGTAATCAGCTCTATTACCAGCCCTTAAAAGGGCCTTTGGCAGGGCATTGCCCCAAAGTAATCAGCTCTTTTACCTGTAAAAAAAAGAACACCCCCCATTACAACCCACCACCCACACACCCCTACTCTAAAACCCACCCGATCCCCCCTTAAAAAAACCTAAGTCTAACACCCAAGTGGTCCTTACCTGTCCTGAAGCCCGGCGGAGAAGGTCCTGTTCCAGGCAGTGAAGTCTTCTTCCAAGCGGCGACATCTTCTTCTTCCAGGAACCAGCCGGTGCGGAGCGGAAGAGTTGAAGACTGATGACCCGAAGTTGAAGACCGTCCACTCTGGAAATGAAGACCGGCGATGCTGGAACTGAAGATCGGCGACGCTGGAACTGAAGACCGCGGAGCCATGGAGCGTGGAGGATCCTCTTCATACGATCTCCGCTGTACACTGAATAGGAATTCAAGGTACGCGATTAAAAATGGCGTCCCTTGAATTCCTATTGGCTGATTTGAGCCTTCAAATTCAAATCAGCCAATCGGATGAGAGCTGCTGTAATTCTATTGGCTGATTTGAATAGCCAATAGAATAAGAGCTACTGACATTATATTGGCTATTCTAATCAGCCAATAGAATTACAGTAGCTCTTATTCTATTGGCTATTCAAATCAGCCAATATAATTACAGTAGCTCTCATCCGATTGGCTGATTTGAATTTGAATGCTCAAATCAGCCAATAGGAATTCAAGGGACGCCATTTTTAATCGCGTACCTTGAATTCCTATTCAGTGTATGGCGGAGATCGTATGAAGAGGATCCTCCACACTCCATGGGTCCGTGGTCTTCAGTTCCAGCGTCACCAATCTTCAGTTCCAGGATCGCCGGTCTTCAGTTCCAGAGTGGACGGTTTTCAGCTCCGCGGTCATCGGTCTTCAACTCCTCCGCTCTGCGCCGGCTGGTTCCTGGAAGAAGAAGATGTCGCCACTTGGAAGAAGACTTCACCACCTGGAACAGGACCTTCTCTGCCGGTCTTCAGGACAGGTAAGGACCACTTGGGTGTTAGACTTAGGTTTTTTTAAGGGGGGATCGGGTGGGTTTTAGAGTAGGGGTGTGTGGGTGGTGGGTTGTAATGGGGGGTTGTTCTTTTTTTTACAGGTAAAAGAGCTGATTACTTTGGGGCAAAAAGGCCCTTTTTAGGGCTGGTAATAGAGCTGATTACTTTTTTAATTTAGTTTAGGGTAGGGAAATTCTATTATTTCGGGGGCTTTTTTATTTTATTAGGGGGCTTAGATTAGGTGTAATTATTTTAAAATTCTTGTAATCTTTTTTATTTTTTGTAATTTAGTGTTTGTTTTTTTTTGTAATATAGTTTAGTGTATTTAATTGTATTTTAGTTGAGATGATTGTAGTTTATTTAATTAATTTATTTATAGTGTTAGTGTTAGGTGTAATGGTAACTTAGGTAAGGATTTATTTTACAGGTAATTTTGTAATTATTTTAACTAGGTAGCTATTAAATAGTTATTAACTATTTAATAGCTATTGTACCTAGTTAAAATAAATACAAAGTTACCTGTAAAATAAATATAAACCCTAAAATAGCTACAATGTAATTATTAATTATATCGTAGCTATCTTAGGGTTTATTTTATAGGTAAGTATTTAGTTTTAAATAGGAATAATTTAGTTAATAATATTAAAATTATTTAGATTTATTTCAATAATAATTAAGTTAGGGGGTGTTAGGGTTAGACTTAGGTTTAGGGGTTAATATATTTAATATAGGTGGCAGCAATGTAGGGGGATTAGATTAGGGGTTAATATATTTAAAATAGGTGGTGGCGGTGTAGGGGGCTCAGATTAGGGGTTAATAAATTTAATATAGGTTGCGGCGGTGTAGTACCAAACCAGCATAAAATTTGGCGTCGCCGGCTTTTGCGGGCAACGCTGCATATCGGATCGGGCCCATGGTCTTCTTGCTGCAGTTGAACAAGAAAACAGCTAATCCTTGACAACTTCATGATTTTCTAAATCTTAAAAAAGTGGTGAAAAAGTATTTAGAACTTTTATTCAACATAATACAAAAAATGTTTTGCTGCAGGTTATGAGACAAAATATGAGATATCCAGTTTTTATAAGTGTCTTTAAATCATGGTTGAAAAAAAATAAACATGCTATTCCTTCTATAGGGAGATTGATTTGAAAATGCTGAATGAACTATGAAATCATAAAAAAAGAAAAAATACTGACGGCGATTAAAAATCCTTATCAAATTTGTGACGTGATCTGACACGTCCATATTGTAGATGTTAATTTTGAAATAAAGTAATTCTGGGAAAACTGCTGAGTTTAATGTAGGTATAACAGTGAAAAGATATTCCTGTTTAATGCGTTAGAAACTTTTGGAGTTTATTTTTATTTAGTTATTTGTAACTATTACTTTGTATTGTAGCTGGATCAGGCCACATTATCACATTGTAAAAGAATAGTGTTATACTGGCACATACATTATCTTTCTACAGGAATAGAATATGGAAATAATAAATATGAACCAAACTTAAAGGGACATTGAACCCAAATGTTTTCTTTCGTGATTCAGATAGAGCATGAAATTTTAAGCAACTTTCTAATTTACTCCAAAATTTCTTCATTCTCTTGGTATCTTTATTTGAAATGCAAGAATGTAAGTTAGATGTCGGCCCATTTTTGGTGAACAACCTGGGTTGTTCTTGCTGATTGGTGAATAAATTCCTCCACCAATAAAAAAAGTGCTGTAAAGAGTCCTGAACCAAAAAAAAAAGCTTAGATGCCTTCTTTTTCAAATAAAGATAGCAAGAGAACGAAGAAAAATTGATAATAGGAGTAAATTAGAAAGTTGCTTAAAATTGCATGCTCTATCTGAATCCCGAAAGAAAAAATTTGGGTTCAGTGTCCCTTTTATTAGTTAAAAACGACAGAGTACTCTTAATAAAATATTCATAGTAACATTATTAAATCATATTTCATGGAGACGTACAAAATACTATAAATAAATATTTTTCCTAAAAGTGTAAAATTCTTGATTATGTAACAGGTAAAATTACTGTTTATACCATCAAACAATCTAGAAATGCATGACAAAAAGTATAAAATAAGTTTAGTATAGTATAGCGTCAGCATAAAAACAGGGATGGAAGAGAATAATAGCTTTGGGTTTATGCTAAAAAGAATAACAACCTTTGGCTTTCTGCTTAGTCCTATCTCTAAAAAGGTATGGCGGCTAATCCTGAGTCTATAATAGAGGACATAGCTATCTTCTCCCTGTAATTACTAGGTGGTTAGTCGCAACAGTCCACATGTAGGAATAGCATTTATATTTGAAATAATAATAAGCCAGAACTGAGAGGTTTAACATTTTCTAAAATATAAACATAGCATTACTGAGAGTCACGCTTAACAGCCACAGAATGCCTCAAAGACAGATACTCACATTGAGAGTTAAACGGTCATAAATTAAGGCATACCTGGAGACAGAGAAAAATAAATAAATTAAAAGTGGAGTAAACTAAAGTAAATGAGAACATTAAACCAACAGAGGAGCAGGATATCTCAGATATACTGTTTGCCACTCGTAAAATATCCAAAGAGAGGAGTGAAAGGAAATACAGTGTCCTTTGGAAATAAAACATTAACTAGCCCATTCCTGATCATTCCAGCTTGTGCGGCCTCAAATGATAGTTATGGAAATAAGCGCTAGTCTCTGAGGCATGTAATGGACCTGGCCTCTGAATGGTGAGTGTCTCTAGAACCCTGGGGAATCGTACCTCACTACCAGGATCTGGCTGAGTTGGGTGTCGAGGCAGATAACTCTGGTGGTTGTCTTGTGCCGTATGTGTCAGGTTATAATCAGAGGTTTGACCATGTGGTGGGCTCCTCCACTGACTGTTTCTCACCTTTAAATGTGACACTGAAGTAGGTAATGGCTCTCCCGCATTACTCATCGTTGTCACAGCTACTGCCACAGTGCGGGTCATATTTGTTGCAATAATCGGAAGATGCAACATCGCATCACTACTCTCCTCCAGTTAGCTGATGTAGCTCACTACCGGGATCTGGCTTGGTTGGGTGTCGAGGCAGATGACTCCGGTGGTTGTCTTGAGCCGTATGTGTCAAGTTATGATCAGCAGTTTGACCATGCGGCGGGCTCCTCCACTGACTGTTTCTCTCATTTAGATGCGCCCCTGAAGTGGGTAGCGGCTCTCTCACATTACTTATTGTTGTCACAGCTCTGCTACAGTGCGGGTCATATTAGTTACAATAATCGGGAGATGCGATATCGCATTGCGACTCTCCTCCAGTTAGTTGACGCTCTAGTGCAGGGACTATGTGCTCCATCTTGTCAGTGCTTCCCAAGGCTGCCTCAAGATCTTTAAGGTGAGGAGGCTGCATTCCTTTGACCCATTACCATATAAAACCATTGAACACCCAAACCCTATTTTAACTTATCTAAGACTTATCTAAAATAAAAACACAGACACAGTAGTTATGGCGAAATGTGGAAAGGTCACGATTTATTACTTAATTGAATTTTGCCACCTTTAAACTATATCTTGCAAAATTCAGCCATAAAATCAACTTCAAAAGAACATCAAATAATGCCACTGCATTAAACCAGAATTTTGGGAACCACGCCTAGGGGGGTGTAACCACTACCCCCCCGCCCTGGCAGGGCAGTGGGAGAAGGGAGAACCCACGGCATAGCCCTCCCCCTAGATAGACCACCGGATCACCCCTCAGGGCTGAGTATGCCGCGGCATCCTCCCACCCCCCATTCTGCCCCGCCCACGTGTCGTGCACAAACTTCACCGCTTGTTGCGATTGTATGATCTATACTACAAAAAACAGCTGCCGTTTTCTATCCTCCAGCCAGCGTAGACCGCCAGGTCACCTGCTGCCCTTCGGTTGCGCTGTGTTCTTCCCCTTATTGAGGCGCACGGGCGGTCTTACTGCGACTCAACCAATTAGTCAATGTCCTGCCCTTAGCCGTGCTGCTATTGCTTTCTCACGTGACCTCTCCGGTTATTGCGTTGTGCTCTGCTGCGTCTAGGGTGGGTGGGTGGGAAACAAAGAAAAAAGGTTAGTGACTCCTTCCTGCAGTCCCTCTCCTTATAACACCTTTCCCCCAGCCCCTCCCCTGAGCCTTCTCCTGACCAATGCCTTCTCTCCTTATCTCTCCTGCAACCCCCACACCTGGCACACAAACTACACCATTGTTCTCTCCCAGCAGCCCCTCCCTTATGACGTTCCCCTCACAGTTGTTCCATACACTAGTTTAAGGTGAGGAGGCTGCATTCCTTTGACCCATTACCATATAAAACCAATGAACCCCAAAACCCCATTTTAACTTATCTAAGACTTATCTAAAATAAAAACACAGACACAGTAGTTATGGCGAAATGTGGAAAGGTCACGATTTATTACTTAATTGAATTTTGCCACCTTTAAACTATATCTTGCAAAATTCAGCCATAAAATCAACTTCAAAAGAACATCAAATAATGCCACTGCATTAAACCAGAATTTTGGGAACCACGCCTAGGGGGGTGTAACCACTACCCCCCCCCCCCCTGGCAGGGCAGTGGGAGAAGGGAGAACCCACGGCATAGCCCTCCCCCTAGATAGACCACCGGATCACCCCTCAGGGCTGAGTATGCCACGGGATCCTCCCACCCCCCATTCTGCCCCGCCCACGTGTCGTGCACAAACTTCACCACCACCAAAAGAGCCCCTCTTTCGGCCCACCATTCTTCGCCATTCGTGACCTTTCCTTACCTCCACCAGCTCTTGGCACATCCCTCTGATGTCCTCCAGCAGTTGGTCATTCCCCTCATCCGTGAGGTGTACTCCATCCCATCTGAAAAGCTCCTCCTTTTTGGCTGCTATCAATGGGTGCTCTACTACTCCGCCCCCTATCTCGTTCATTACCTTCGCCGCTACCTGGTTAACTTTTCTCCTCGATCTATATCCTGCTCTGCTCGTGTACGAGTTCCGCCAGTATATCCTGGACACTATATTGGACCATATCACCCGCACCGATGGCCATGCTACTTTTAACCATCTCATACTCCCTGCTACTTTCTCCTCTAGCTCTCTGAGCGGGTATGCCCCTATGTCGTTACCCCCTAAATGTATAATCAGGGCATCTGGACACCCCCATCTCCACCTTGCCTGCTGTATTGTTGGCACTAACTCGTCCCACATCATACCTCTTTTTCCTATCCATCTAATGCTAACCTCCCTGTGCGAAAAACCTAAATGTAATCCCTGCGCTGATGCAGCCGCCCTAGCCTGCGCCCAGTAAATGTAGGAATGTCCTACTATCCACACCCTTAATGCTTTGCCTGTAATACACACAAAAAAGGAAAAACAATTTTTTTTTTAATAGTTAGAACAATTTGACATGAAGTCTTACTCTTTTTGCAACCTTATGTATGATTTGTATGCTGCGGATTTCCATCTCCCTAGCTTTTTAATCTGTTCCTCTGAACAACCCCTACCTGCTGCGGCGGTCGCTGCCCCTATTCTGAATGAATGCGGCGCAAAGTGTGCATTTTTCCACCCCAGCTTCTTTACTACCCTTTGTAGCACACTCTTAAACTGAAAAATTGCTACATCTGATCCACGGCCCCCCTCCCTCTTTGTTAATAGGTACTCTTTGACACAGGCCACCGGGCACAGTGCTCCCCCTGTTCCAGCCATATTCAGCCATGCCCCTTTCCCTTCGTTGTCTGTTTTGGATCGTCTCACCAATATCAATACTGCTTCCTCCCCCCATCTTACATCCCCTATCTCTATCCCTCCTTTACCTATTTTTCTGTTCTTTGGTAACAGCTCTCCTATCCTCATTGCTCCATGAAATGCCACTATAAACGCAGTTCTGAATATTAGCGCCTCGTCCCTGCTTGCGCACACCCCTTCTAACGCCCCTGTCATTGTCTGCAATCTGTCTTCAGTTATTGGTTCCCTTTCTCCAACATTGGTGTGTCCGGTCCACGGCGTCATCCTTACTTGTGGGATATTCTCTTCCCCAACAGGAAATGGCAAAGAGTCCCAGCAAAGCTGGTCACATGATCCCTCCTAGGCTCCGCCCACCCCAGTCATTCTCTTTGCCGTTGCACAGGCAACATCTCCACGGAGATGGTTAAGAGTTTTTTGGTGTTTAAATGTAGTTTTATTCTTCTATCAAGTGTTTGTTATTTTAAAATAGTGCTGGTATGTACTATTTACTCTGAAAAAGAAAAGGATGAAGATTTCTGTTTGTAAGAGGAAGATGATTTTAGCAGACAGTAACTAAAATCGATTGCTGTTTCCACACAGGACTGTTGAGATGAAGTAACTTCAGTTGGGGGAAACAGTTAGCAGACTTTTCTGCTTAAGGTATGACTAGCCAGATTTCTAACAAGACCATGTAATGCTGGAAGGCTGTCATTTCCCCTCATGGGGACCGGTAAGCCATTTTCTTAGTTAAACATAAAAGAATAAAGGGCTTCAAAAAGGGCTTAAAAACTGGTAGACATTTTTCTGGGCTAAAACGATTGCTTTACTAGGCATATTATGCAGATTCTAACTAATAATTGGTATTATAATCTTGGGGAACGTTTAGAAAAACGGCAGGCACTGTGTTGGACACCTTTTTCAGATGGGGGCCTTTCTAGTTATAGACAGAGCCTCATTTTCGCGCCATTAATGCGCAGTTGTTTTTGGAGAGCAAGGCATGCAGATGCATGTGTCAGGAGCTAAGAATCACTGAAAAAGCTTATAGAAGGCGTCATTTGGTATCGTATTCCCCTCTGGGCTTGGTTGGGTCTCAGCAAAGCATATAGCTGGGACTGTATAGGGGTTAAATGTAAAAACGGCTCCGGTTCCGTTAATTTAAGGGTTAAAGCTCTTTTTTTGGTGAATTTTGAACAATTCCTTCATACTTTTTCACATATTCAGTAATAAAGTGTTTTCAGTTTGAAATTTAAAGTGACAGTAACGGTTTCATTTTAAAACTTTTTTGTGCTTTGTTGACAAGTTTAAGCCTGTTTAACATGTCTGTACCATCAGATAAGCTATGTTCTATATGTATGAAAGCCAATGTGTCTCCCCATTTAAATTTATGTGATAATTGTGCCATAGTGTCCAAACAAAGTAAGGACAGTAATGCCACAGATAATGATATTGCCCAAGATGATTCCTCAAATGAGGGGAGTAAACATGATACTACATCATCCCCTACTGTGTCTACACCAGTTATGCCCACACAGGAGGCCCCTAGAAGATCTAGTGCGCCAATACTTATTACCATGCAACAATTAACGGCTGTAATGGATAACTCCATAGCAAATCTTTTATCCAAAATGCCTACTTATCAGAGAAAGCGCGATTGCTCTGTTTTAAACACTGAAGAGCAAGAAGACGCTGATGATAACTGTTCTGACATACCCTCACACCAATCTCAAGGGGCCATGAGGGAGGTTTTGTCTGATGGAGAAATTTCAGATTCAGGAAAAATTTCTCATCAAGCTGAACCTGATGTTGTGACATTTAAATTTAAATTAGAACATCTCCGCGCACTGCTTAAGGAGGTGTTATCTACTCTGGATGATTGTGACAATTTGGTCATTCCAGAGAAATTATGTAAGATGGACAAGTTCCTAGAGGTTCCGGTGCCCCCCGACGCTTTTCCTATACCCAAGCGGGTGGCGGACATAGTAAATAAAGAGTGGGAAAGGCCCGGCATACCTTTTGTTCCCCCCCCTATATTTAAGAAATTATTTCCTATAGTCGACCCCAGAAAGGACTTATGGCAGACAGTCCCCAAGGTCGAGGGGGCGGTTTCTACTCTAAACAAACGCACTACTATTCCTATCGAAGATAGTTGTGCTTTCAAAGATCCTATGGATAAGAAATTAGAGGGTTTGCTTAAAAAGATTTTTGTACAGCAAGGTTACCTTCTACAACCAATTTCATGCATTGTTCCTGTCACTACGGCAGCGTGTTTCTGGTTCGAGGAACTAGAAAAATCGCTCAGTAAAGAATCTTCGTATGAGGAGGTTATGGACAGAGTTCAAGCACTTAAATTGGCTAACTCTTTTGTTTTAGATACCGCTTTGCAATTAGCTAGATTAGCGGCGAAAAATTCAGGGTTTGCTATCGTGGCGCGCAGAGCGCTTTGGCTAAAGTCTTGTTCAGCGGATGTGTCTTCCAAGACAAAATTGCTTAACATTCCTTTCAAAGGTAAAACATTATTTGGACCTGATTTGAAAGAGATTATTTCAGACATCACTGGGGGAAAGGGCCACGCCCTCCCACAGGATAGGTCTTTTAAGGCTAAAAATAAGCCTAATTTTCGTCCCTTTCGCAGAAACGGACCAGTCTCTAATTCTGTATCCTCTAAGCAAGAGGGTAATACTTCACAACCCAAACCAGCCTGGAAACCAATGCAAGGCTGGAACAAGGGTAAGCAGGCCAAGAAGCCTACCACTGCTACCAAAACAGCATGAAGGGATAGCCCCCGATCCGGGA
This sequence comes from Bombina bombina, assembly GCF_027579735.1. Classification (NCBI taxonomy): domain Eukaryota; kingdom Metazoa; phylum Chordata; class Amphibia; order Anura; family Bombinatoridae; genus Bombina; species Bombina bombina. Next base: position 974,784,866 of record NC_069501.1, on the reverse strand, counting down.
CCGGATCTAGTGGGGGGCAGACTTTCTCTCTTTGCTCAGGCTTGGGCAAGAGATGTTCAGGATCCTTGGGCGCTAGAAATAGTTTCTCAAGGTTATCTCCTGGAATTCAAGGAACTACCCCCAAGGGGAAGGTTCCACAGGTCTCAATTATCTTCAAACCAAATAAAGAGACAGGCATTCTTACATTGTGTAGAAGACCTGTTAAAGATGGGAGTGATACATCTCAGGGTACCATCGTTCAAAATGGAAACTATTCGAACGATCCTACCTACTATCCAGGAAAATCAATTTATGACTACCGTGGATTTAAAGGATGCGTACCTACATATTCCTATCCACAAGGAACATCATCAGTTCCTAAGGTTCGCTTTTCTGGACAAGCATTACCAGTTTGTGGCACTTCCATTCGGATTAGCCACTGCTCCAAGGATTTTCACAAAGGTACTAAGGTCCCTTCTAGCGGTTCTAAGACCAAGGGGCATTGCAGTAGTACCTTACTTGGACGACATCCTGATTCAAGCGTCGTCCCTGTCAAAAGCAAAGGCTCATACGGACATCGTCCTAGCCTTTCTCAGATCTCACGGATGGAAGGTGAACAAAGAAAAAAGTTCTCTGTCCCCGTCAACAAGAGTTCCCTTCTTGGGAACAATAATAGATTCCTTAGAAATGAGGTTTTTTCTGACAGAGGTCAGAAAATCAAAACTTCTAAGCTCTTGTCAAGTACTTCATTCTGTTCCTCGTCCTTCCATAGCGCAGTGCATGGAAGTAATAGGATTGATGGTTGTAACAATGGACATAGTTCCTTTTGCACGAATTCATCTAAGACCATTACAACTGTGCATGCTCAGACAGTGGAATGGGGATTATACAGACTTGTCTCCGACGATTCAAGTAGATCAAAAGACCAGAGATTCACTCCGTTGGTGGCTGACCCTGGACAATCTGTCACAGGGAATGAGCTTCCGCAGACCAGAGTGGGTCATTGTCACGACCGACGCCAGCCTAGTGGGCTGGGGCGCGGTCTGGGAATCCCTGAAAGCTCAGCGTCTATGGTCTCGGGAAGAGTCTCTTCTCCCGATAAACATTCTGGAACTGAGAGCGATATTCAATGCTCTCAGAGCTTGGCCTCAACTAGCAAAGGCCAAATTCATAAGGTTTCAGTCAGACAACATGACGACCGTTGCATATATCAATCATCAGGGGGGAACAAGGAGTTCCCTGGCGATGAAAGAAGTGACCAAGATAATTCAATGGGCGGAGGATCACTCCTGCCACTTGTCTGCGATCCACATCCCAGGAGTGGAAAATTGGGAAGCGGATTTTCTGAGTCGCCAGACATTCCATCCGGGGGAGTGGGAACTCCATCCGGAAATCTTTGCCCAAATAACTCAATTATGGGGCATTCCAGACATGGAACTGATGGCGTCTCGTCAGAACTTCAAGGTTCCTTGCTACGGGTCCAGATCCAGGGATCCCAAGGCGACTCTAGTAGATGCACTAGTAGCACCTTGGACCTTCAACCTAGCTTATGTATTCCCACCGTTTCCTCTCATCCCCAGGCTGGTAGCCAGGATCAATCAGGAGAGGGCCTCGGTGATCTTGATAGCTCCTGCGTGGCCACGCAGGACTTGGTATGCAGACCTGGTGAATATGTCATCGGCTCCACCATGGAAGCTACCTTTGAGACAGGACCTTCTTGTTCAGGGTCCATTCGAACATCCGAATCTGGTTTCCCTCCAACTGACGGCTTGGAGATTGAACGCTTGATTTTATCAAAGCGTGGGTTTTCAGATTCTGTAATAGATACTCTGATTCAGGCTAGAAAGCCTGTAACTAGAAAAATTTACCATAAAATATGGAAAAAATATATCTGTTGGTGTGAATCTAAAGGATTCCCATGGAACAAGATAAAAATTCCTAAGATTCTATCCTTTCTACAAGAAGGTTTGGAGAAAGGATTATCTGCAAGTTCTCTGAAGGGACAGATCTCTGCTTTATCTGTTTTACTTCACAAAAGACTGGCAGCTGTGCCAGATGTTCAAGCATTTGTTCAGGCTCTGGTTAGGATCAAGCCTGTTTACAGACCTTTGACTCCTCCCTGTAGTCTAAATCTAGTTCTTTCAGTTCTTCAAGGGGTTCCGTTTGAACCCTTACATTCCGTAGATATTAAGTTATTATCTTGGAAAGTTTTGTTTTTGGTTGCAATTTCTTCTGCTAGAAGAGTTTCAGAGTTATCTGATCTGCAGTGTTCTCCGCCCTATCTGGTGTTCCATGCAGATAAGGTGGTTTTGCGTACTAAGCCTGGTTTTCTTCCGAAAGTTGTTTCCAACAAAAATATTAACCAGGAGATAGTTGTACCTTCTTTGTGTCCGAATCCAGTTTCAAAGAAGGAACGTTTGTTACACAATTTGGACGTAGTCCGTGCTCTAAAATTCTATTTAGAGGCTACTAAAGATTTCAGACAAACATCTTCCGTGTTTGTTGTTTATTCTGGTAAAAGGAGAGGTCAAAAAGCGACTTCTACCTCTCTTTCCTTTTGGCTTAAAAGCATTATCCGATTGGCTTATGAGACTGCCGGACGGCAGCCTCCTGAAAGAATCACAGCTCACTCCACTAGGGCTGTGGCTTCCACATGGGCCTTCAAGAACGAGGCTTCTGTTGACCAGATATGTAAGGCAGCGACTTGGTCTTCACTGCACACTTTTGCCAAATTTTACAAATTTGATACTTTTGCTTCTTCGGAGGCTATTTTTGGGAGAAACGTTTTGCAAGCCGTGGTGCCTTCCATTTAGGTGACCTGATTTGCACCCTCCCTTCATCCGTGTTCTAAAGCTTTGGTATTGGTTCCCACAAGTAAGGATGACGCCGTGGACCGGACACACCAATGTTGGAGAAAACAGAATTTATGCTTACCTGATAAATTACTTTCTCCAACGGTGTGTCCGGTCCACGGCCCGCCCTGGTTTTTTAATCAGGTCTGATGAATTATTTTCTCTAACTACAGTCACCACGGTATCATATGGTTTCTCCTATATATATTTCCTCCTGTCCGTCGGTCGAATGACTGGGGTGGGCGGAGCCTAGGAGGGATCATGTGACCAGCTTTGCTGGGACTCTTTGCCATTTCCTGTTGGGGAAGAGAATATCCCACAAGTAAGGATGACGCTGTGGACCGGACACACTGTTGGAGAAAGTAATTTATCAGGTAAGCATAAATTCTGTTTCTATCCGCTGCCTTTTCCTCATCTCTTCCCCATGCCCTCGCAATCTTCCTTACTATGAACCTCCTGGACCAATCCATTCCTCCGTATAGCTGTGCACAATATGATATCCCTGCTAATACTGCACTCAGCCGCCCCTTTCTTACGCCTTCCCTCCGCAGCACCATCAGCCATTCTAGGAATCTTCCCTCCTCCCCTCCTTTAGCTTCCTCTCTATATTTGCACCACTGTCCCCAATATTTCCTGTATACTGCCCATGTACTTGGTGCCAAGGCTTTCTCGACCAGTTCCTCGATTCCTTCTATCCGTTGCCAATCTGCCAAAGAAGCATAGGGCAACATTCACCTTCCTGTCTGGCATTGGGTGCAAGCTCCCTAAACTTCTCCCATTTAAAACGGGATAGCGCGTCAGCAACTACGTTTCTGAAATCCGGAATGTGTTTGGCCCTGAAACAGATGTTGTGCTTTAAACATTTCAAAACCAAGTACCTTAGATACCTAACTACTGGCAGCGACGAGGCGGACAACTGATTGATGACCTGGACCACCCCCATGTTGTCTGACCAGAATATTATTGTCTTATTTGCTAGCTCCCCACCCCATAGCTCCATGGCCACCACTATGGGGAATAACTCCAGCAGCACCAAGTTCCTAACCCATCCTATCTCCTTCCATCTTTCGGGCCATCCTCCCGCGCACCACCTCCCTTGAAAGTATGCTCCATATCCCATTCCCCCTGCCGCGTCCGTGTATAGCTCCAACTCAACTGCGGGCGCCACCTCCTGCCATATGCGCACCCCGTTGAATTCCTGCAAAAATTGGTCCCACACTTTCAGATCTTCCCGCATCTCCTTTGTCACCCTAATCATATGCTCTGTCTTTTTTGCGCCCTTTGTGCTCATCTTCAATCGCCTTTTAAAAATCCTTCCTACTGGTATCACTTTACATGCAAAGTTCAATACCCCCAAAGCTTTCTGCATCTCCCTTAGCGTTACCTTATCCTCGGGTAGCTCACATTGCCCTTTCACTGAATCTATTGTTATGCCCAGGAATGCTAGTCTCGCGCAAGGGCCCTCTGTCTTTTTGTCTGCCACTGGGACCCCCATCTCTTCAAGAAAACCTATCAGCCCTGCTTTCATGCTTTCGCACCTGTCGGAGCCCGCCCCTCCCACTACCATGAAGTCGTCCAGGTAGTGGACTATTGAATCCCTCTTTTGCCTTACTACCGCCAACCAGTGCAGAAAAGTGCTAAACTTCTCAAAGATTGAGCATGATATGGAGCACCCCATTGGTAGGCATTTATCCACATAATATTGCCCTTCAAATTTGTACCCCATCAGTTTAAAACTATCCGGATTCAGCGGCAATAGCCGAAAAGCTGATTCAATATCTATCTTAGCCATCATGGCCCCACTCCCTGCCTTCCTTACCAGCTGCACTGCGCTGTCGAATGATTGGTATTGCACTGTTGCTTCCTCTTTATTGATAGCATTGTTTACCGACCTACCCTTTGGGTATGATAAGTGATGTATCATGCAATATTTCCCTTCCACCTTCTTGGGAACCACCCCCAAGGGGGAAATGACTAGATCTGCTATTGGCTTTTCTGCGAAAGGGCCGGCCATCCTCCCCCCCTCAACTTCCTTCGCTAGTTTCTCTTTCAGTATCCCGGGGAGCTCCGCTGCCGATTTTATGTTCCTAGCTTTTACTGCCCCCGTTACCGCTCCTTTCACTGGTACTGTAAAACCCCTACTCAGCCCCTCAATTAATAAATCTCTATACTCTATGATAGGGTATGCTTGCAGCTCGCGAACCAGTCTATCTATTTTCAGCGGGGTTGGAGCTAATCCCCCCAACTTGCCCTCCCCCCGCGTTTCCTTGGCTATGAAAGGACTGCCTCCCATACCCATTGTTACCTCCATTTTTTCTGCAATCTACCCCCGGGTGCGCCCCGCTACAGTATCTGCAAATGTGTCTGAATTTGCATGCTCCCCTTCTATCGCATTTCTTTTCGTTATACGGCCAGCATTCCCTGTTATCGATTCTCCCGCTCTTATTAGCATTAAACGCTGCGCCCCGTCCCCCTTGTCCAGCCTGCACCCTCATTACCCTGGTGTATAAGTCTAATATCTTTATACCAAAGTCCCTCCTTCCCTTGTCTCCTAGCTGCAAGTTACCCTTCCTAAATTCCGTGTCGTAATCCTTCCATGCAAACCCACCATATGTCGTGTAACACTCTGCAATAAAATGGATGTACCTTAACATGCCCTTCACCTTCCCCGGATTGGCTGATATAAAACATTCTGCGTATATGAGTATCCCTTTTACCCACTCCGTAAATGTTTGTTTAACCTTCTTCCCTTTCCCCTCCTCGCCCCTGGATTTAAAAGCCGCTGCGTCCCTAGTTATTTCGAATATGTCCACGTATTTCCCTTTCTGGGCCCTTGCAATTACCTTTGCTTTTAAGTGCGTTGTTAATGGCATTAACAGTGTCCCCGTCACCTCGTCGTCCCCATTAAACACATGTTTCTTCCTGCTCTTGTATTGCACTCCCCTTCCCTGTGCCTTTGCCCTGCTTCGCATATATTTTACGCACTATTTTTAATATCCTCTTTTCCCCCTCCCCCTTTACATTCTCGTCATCAGAATCAAGTTCAGATGAGCTATCAGATACCATATTGTTTAAACACAATATTTTCTTACCTTGTTTTGCCCCTTGTTCGCCGTCTGTTCCTCCAGTTGCCCCCATCTGCTTTGCTGGTCCCGTTTCCTCCCTCCTTATTGGGGGGGTTCCTGCTACCACAACGTTTTCCCCCGCATTGCTGCTGGGTACTTCCATTGGCTCCTGCTGTCGTGCTTGTTCCGGTGGGCCTGCCTCATTTTCTGAGCTCTGTGGGAGTAACAAAGCAACATTAAAATTCCTTCCTACTTCTTGGGTTCCCGGTGCCAGCCCCGTCCCCCCTATCCCGCTGCCAATTGCAATTACAGTCTCACCCTGCCCCTCTTTCCTTTGCCCCCTGACCCCCCCCCTTTCTTCTGCTTCCCTCCTCTGTCCTTCTCCGCTTGCCTCACCCGCTTCCAAGTCCCTTATTTCTGACTCTTCCTCTATTAACCTGTAGATATTCCCCTCCGAGTCCCTGATCACTCTCCTACTTCCTATGCTCCCCTCCATTCCCCTAGCTCTCTTTTATAGCCGCAGGCCCTCCTCCCCCCTCTCCTAAATACATCTATCCTATTGGGTTCCCCATACCCCCCCTCGCTGTCCATACTCCCCTCTCTGCTCCTTGCTCCCAATTATGACCCTGCCCCCAGTTCCCCCATGCTCCCTCCCTCCACTCCCTTGGTCCGTTTTGCATATTCCAGAGTGTCTCACTCGGCCCACCGGGACCTACATAAGCATCCTCTGTCCCCCATCCCTTCCACCCATACCCCCGCTGCGCGACTCCTCTTCCGAATGACCTCCTGTCCCACCCGTTACCCCCTGCAGTGTATGGGCCTCCGTACAAACCATCCTGCTCCCAAGATGGCCGCCTCGATTGTGTGACCTCCGCCCTGCAGTCTCCGGTTGCGTGCACATGCTCGACGCCACCCATGTGACCACCCCTTAGCCTATAGTCACCGTGGCCCCTCCTAGCCACAGTGACGTCTATTGGGCCTACACTATGCGCACCACTAACTATCTGCTGCCGCTCGCATGCATCCCTAACAGCCTCCGGGATGCTACGTGCCCTGCTGCTTTCACCCTGCCCCAATGGAATGGAGCTACAACTAGATGCGGTACTCCCCCCAAAGATGTCCGGACTACCTCCGCTACCCCCCTGAGAGAAACGCGGCCCCTCCACACCTCCAGCACCGTTCGCCAGTGGCCCCATACCTGCACCTCCGTTCCCCCTGCATGGTGTGCTCACCTCTCCTTGGCTTACCTGCACCACCGCCATAGCACCAACCTCTACAGATGCACCGCCGGATATCACCTCTCCTTGGGCTGTTTGCTGCTCCTTCCTGGCTCTCTCCATTCTCTTGATCCTCTTCTGGGCCTGGATTGCCCTTGTCTTCCATACCGTCTCACCCTCATCCAAGTATCTCCTTGGGCTTCTCCTGTTCCTCGTCGTCATCTTCAAGCTTCTTCTCTGCAACAAAGAAAAAAGGTTAGTGACTCCTTCCTGCAGTCCCTCTCCTTATAACACCTTTCCCCCAGCCCCTCCCCTGAGCCTTCTCCTGACCAATGCCTTCTCTCCTTATCTCTCCTGAAACCCCCACACCTGGCACACAAACTACACCATTGTTTTCTCCCAGCAGCCCCTCCCTTATGACGTTCCCCTCACAGTTGTTCCATACACTAGTTTTTCAATGTAAAGCATACTGTTGTGTAGTAAGCAGTCTATAGCTGTTAGCAGGGCTTGCTCCATAGGCTCTATTGTATGGGTGGTAGTATAGAGGTTATAGTTAAAACTAGCTATTTTACCCGGATGCAACGGTGGGGTTAGGCAGAGGCCTCTGACACACTTGCACTGCCACTGTAGGTCTCGCCATTCCGGTACTTAAGACTGGAAGGATAGCCACCAATTTGGGTCACAATAAGCAGCGACTGTCTATCAGAAACTGTAGGAATCACTTATTGATGGTGTCACTATCTGCTGATATACAGCGGATTAATCAGCTTGTCATCACAGCCTTGAAGTAAGTCGGCTATCTTGGCCGCCGCCTGGAAGCGTCCCCCACATTTTGAGTTTTTTGTCCCTTTAATTACTATTTAAATTAACTTTATATACTAGTCACATTTACAAAATGTGGTACAAATATACATACTTCTTTACCTAATGAAAGTGTAAAACTGCTTTTTTGATAACAAATCACTTATTTCTGTTCAGTGTTACGGCCCTGTGCTACCCCATAAAATATGGGGGTGCAAAAAAATGTACCAGAAAGATAAATATCAAGAGTGAAAAATGCAAGGTGGCTATTATACAATAAAAAGTGGCAACTCCTATTAGAACACATCCAGCACATATGTAAGTGGGTATACAGGACTGTTCATTGATTAACTCATTGCAAATTGCAGTCATCAGTCCTGCACTCGATCCTCACAACATAAGCCAGTGAAACTTTATATTGTTTCAATATCAAGAGTAGAGAGGAACACAACGTATACTGCTTATTCCTAAATTAAAAAAAACAAAACAAATGAAAACATTTATAGACGTAAAAAAGGCACTGCCGTGAACATTCAGGGCTGCATAAGATCCCCTCACGCCCTAGAACTGTAATTGCATGCACTTCCTTACTGTATGCAGCCAAAAGTCCACCTTTCTCTAATAGTCATTCACCAGTGATAGTCCTTTCCTCACTGCAGCTACAAAAATTAACACTCCTGAATATCCATTTTTATAATTCTAACAAAATGTATAAAAGCCCTTAGTTGTTTTGCAAGTATTCATATTGGTGTAATCAAACAGAGCAACCAAATATGCTTTGTGGTAGTTACAGTGAGACATTATTTTAAGCCATGTAATTGACCTCTTAGTGGATTTCGGACAGTGTCCCTTTAATCTTCATGAAATAGTATGTAATAATTTCGGAATGGGAGAGTTTAAAAATATGCTGTTCACAAATTTTAGAGGCAAGTGAATAGATCAATTATGGTTACACTACATGTTGTCACAGTTGGTAAAAATGATAGCTTGTAGTAAATGTCCCTGTACAAATTGTAGCGTTGTATCATTTTTTTGGACACATCTTATTTATGATCTATTATCATTTTATCTATGTATTTCACTGTGCTTGTAATCTGGCATCCAATTCTCTGTTATTTCTCGAGTACATGTGTATTTGGATTTACATATAAAAAAAGCTTTTAACCTAGAGATTCATAAGATCAGTCAGTTGATTAACCTTCTGGTTATCGTCTGGTTAATATGAAAATGGCAGTTTTATAACCTGTTTGATACCAAGATTAAAGTAATAAATGTGGCAGGGCTCTGAAACTGTGCTGTATGACAGCCACAAATATATCTGGATGCCTATAAGATGCCTTAATTTAAAGAGAGCAATCTTGTCTCTGAAATCAAAAGTAGTTTGGTCCTCTACATGTCTCTACATAGAATGGAAAGAAAGTTACAATCCCATTCTATCGTCTATAAAACCAATAAGTCTTCAAACTTATTACATGAAGAAAAGTCTATTTTTTATAATGATGAATTGCAAGTCCCTCTAGATATCATGGCCAATGATGGCAATTAATTTTAGATATGTCCTTATGCAAAAATAGCACATTCTAATTCTTTAGAGCATGTGATTTTTGCGTCACTAATTCTAGCTATGGCCTAGATCAGGGATGGCCAGCTGGCGACCTTTAGGCCTAATTTTTGTGGTCCCAGGAAAAAGCAGAGCTGAAAATATGGACATTGTTAGGAAATCTATATATTGTTTGTGTTTTCCCAGTCATAAATTTATATGAAGCCCTTAAGGTTTCTTGATCTCTGTCCCCCATGCTCAAGCTCAATCCATAACGCTTCCAATTTTGAGCTCATATTACAAGACCAAAGTTATCTTTCATTGCTCAAATCATAGTCTGTTGCTAGCTAATATTTGCATGTTGGATAGTGCTCGGTTGTGTTAATTCTATCACAGAATAGACTTTTATGGAGGGGTGCACAGTTAAATTCATGTTGGATAACACTTGAGCTCTAAGCCGATAGAACACAAAAAATTAAACTTAAGCATAAAACACTTCACACATACATACATAAACACACACATGTGTATATATATATATATATATATATATATATATATATATAAAACATGGAAGGGAACTGCACTCCAAGACCGGATCAGGTACACATCCTGTGACTCAGTAACATCCAGCCCTGGGTGCTAAATAGCACTCCAAAAAAGCTGTGATATCACCAGAGCCACAGGCAGTTAACCCCAGTCCGGAATGGGTGCAAGAACCAAGGGAAATTACAAATAAAAAGTAATACAACACATAGAAACACCCAGCACTCACCAGCTAGCTCACAGCTAAGATAAAATCACAACTGGAAAGGTTAGTCACCGCATCTGGCCAAATGGGAAAGCTCAGGCACCACGTCAAGGTCCTTTCCTTAGCCTGAGTCCCTAACACAGGCACACCATTATGTGAGCTCACAAAGCTAAACAAACTGAGAACAAAGAAGGGGTGCACAGGTGGCTGTAATCACCCATAGAAAATACAAAACATGGAAGGGAACTGCACTCCAAGACCGGATCAGGTACACATCCTGTGACTCAGTAACATCCAGCCCTGGGTGCTAAATAGCACTCCAAAAAAGCTGTGATATCACCAGAGCCACAGGCAGTTAACCCCAGTCCGGAATGGGTGCAAGAACCAAGGGAAATTACAAATAAAAAGTAATACAACACATAGAAACACCCAGCACTCACCAGCTAGCTCACAGCTAAGATAAAATCACAACTGGAAAGGTTAGTCACCGCATCTGGCCAAATGGGAAAGCTCAGGCACCACGTCAAGGTCCTTTCCTTAGCCTGAGTCCCTAACACAGGCACACCATTATGTGAGCTCACAAAGCTAAACAAACTGAGAACAAAGAAGGGGTGCACAGGTGGCTGTAATCACCCATAGAAAATACAAAACATGGAAGGGAACTGCACTCCAAGACCGGATCAGGTACACATCCTGTGACTCAGTAACATCCAGCCCTGGGTGCTAAATAGCACTCCAAAAAAGCTGTGATATCACCAGAGCCACAGGCAGTTAACCCCAGTCCGGAATGGGTGCAAGAACAAAGGGAAATTACAAATAAAAAGTAATACAACACATAGAAACACCCAGCACTCACCAGCTAGCTCACAGCTAAGATAAAATCACAACTGGAAAGGTTAGTCACCGCATCTGGCCAAATGGGAAAGCTCAGGCACCACGTCAAGGTCCTTTCCTTAGCCTGAGTCCCTAACACAGGCACACCATTATGTGAGCTCACAAAGCTAAACAAACTGAGAACAAAGAAGGGGTGCACAGGTGGCTGTAATCACCCATAGAAAATACAAAACATGGAAGGGAACTGCACTCCAAGACCGGATCAGGTACACATCCTGTGACTCAGTAACATCCAGCCCTGGGTGCTAAATAGCACTCCAAAAAAGCTGTGATATCACCAGAGCCACAGGCAGTTAACCCCAGTCCGGAATGGGTGCAAGAACCAAGGGAAATTACAAATAAAAAGTAATACAACACATAGAAACACCCAGCACTCACCAGCTAGCTCACAGCTAAGATAAAATCACAACTGGAAAGGTTAGTCACCGCATCTGGCCAAATGGGAAAGCTCAGGCACCACGTCAAGGTCCTTTCCTTAGCCTGAGTCCCTAACACAGGCACACCATTATGTGAGCTCACAAAGCTAAACAAACTGAGAACAAAGAAGGGGTGCACAGGTGGCTGTAATCACCCATAGAAAATACAAAACATGGAAGGGAACTGCACTCCAAGACCGGATCAGGTACACATCCTGTGACTCAGTAACATCCAGCCCTGGGTGCTAAATAGCACTCCAAAAAAGCTGTGATATCACCAGAGCCACAGGCAGTTAACCCCAGTCCGGAATGGGTGCAAGAACCAAGGGAAATTACAAATAAAAAGTAATACAACACATAGAAACACCCAGCACTCACCAGCTAGCTCACAGCTAAGATAAAATCACAACTGGAAAGGTTAGTCACCGCATCTGGCCAAATGGGAAAGCTCAGGCACCACGTCAAGGTCCTTTCCTTATATATACACACACAGTTCCTACTGTGGGGCTGGTATTTTTAATATAATAAATCTAAACTGTTAGTTTTTAATTTTACATACGAGCAAATAACCTATTGTAAAACTTAGAAGTGATGCAGTTACTGTAAGGTGATACAATTTTGAATCATTTGACACTTAAGATATATTGCACAGGAGTGTACTCCTCACTTTTGTTTTTTTAATACTACGTATGTCCACCTTTATTTTTGATGACAGACTCAATCCTTTGCATGGAGGATACCAGTGTTGCACACATTTTTGTAGATATATTCTGCCATTCTTCAGGGACAATTGTTTTTCAGCTGCTCTTTTCTGGGGGAGTTGTGTTCTACCTTTCTCTTTAAAATACCCAAAATATGTACTATTGAATTCAAGTCAGGTGAAATACTTGTCCAGATCATTCTTTTCACTTTTTTCTTCTTTAGAAACTCTTTCGTGATTTTGACAGTGTGCTTTGGATTGTCATGCTGGAATTTTCCTCTTATGCCAAGCTTCTGTAGACTGGGAGTCATCTTGTCAGCCAGTATTTTGGGTATATCAACAGGCATTCTTGGTGCCATCTATAAATGTTATCTACCCAACACTTTGGCATTCAAGCAACCTCATATCCTCACACACCCACCTCTGTGGTTCACTGTTGGGACTATGGGCAATATTACATATGCGGCATTGCTCGCAAAAGCCGGCGATGCCGGTTTTTACATGGTTTTGGTATCACATATACAGCGTTGCATATAAATGCGGCCTGTATATTTCACCAGTCGCCTGCAATTTTTACTCCCATAAGCTAACAAAGAACCGCGTTGCAAATCGGTATCACATATTAAGCGCAAGGACTTATGCGGCAAAAATTGAGACATTTTACTCCATTTTCACCTCTCCACACATAGGCAGGCGCAGCAAGACTTGCACTGAGTATGTGAGCACCATAACCCCCTGAAAATAGTAACTAACACCTAACACATGTGCAATATCTATCTATCTCCTGAAAATAACTAACACCTAATGCATGCACAATATCTATCTACCTGTAGAGAGTATAGAGAAACAGAAGCTCCACATGGCCTAGTACTGTATACATTTGTCAGAGATGGTGCATAGAATGTTTACACTAACATTTGGTAGAGCACCCCTCTTGGTGCAAATAGAGCAGGCTGGAATCAAACAGTCACCCAGCAGACTCGAACTCCAATGAGTCAGGATAAGATATCCCAAAAGTTGGTAGACCAACAGATAGGGTGTAAATTGGAATAAATGGTATGGAAGCAAGTAGTAAGTGCAAAACTTACTTTATTTAAAACAAGTAAAAACAAGCAACATGTTTCTCAGTCAACCAGTGACTGTTTCATCAGGCTTAATACCTGTCAACCGTCATCCCCCCACTGCAATAACTAATACACTATATTAACCCCTAATCCGCCAACCCAGTTATCACAAAAAAACTAATTAACCTATTAACCCCTAATCCGCCAACCCCCCACAATGTTATATACTTAATAAAGTGATAAACCCCTAAACCACCATCACCCCACAACACAATATACCTTAAAAAGACTATTAACCCCTAATCCGTCATTCACTCATATCGCAAAGTACCTATTAAAACTATTAACCCTTAAACTGCCATCTTCCACCAACGCAATAAACTTAATTAACCTATTAACCCCTAATCTGTCAACCCACATCGCAACAAACCTAATAAATCTATTAACCCCTAATCTGCCAAACCCACACAACGCAAATAACTAATTAAATTACTAAGCCCCCTAACCTAACACAACCTAACCTAACACCCCCTAAATTAACCCTAATTACCTAAATAAAAAAATACTTAGTTACAAACAATTAAAATAAAAAAGCTAACATTACTTAAAAATAAAAAAACCCTAAGATTAAATTAATATAAGATTACAAAAAATAAAAAATTCTAACATTACATAAAATAATAAACCAAATTATTAAAAATTCAAAAATCAAACTTAATCCTTATGAAAATAAACCCCCCCAAATAAAAATACCCCCTAATCTAATGCTTAACTACCAATAGCCCTTAAAAGGGCCTTTTATAGGGCATTGCCCTAAGTTAAACAGCTCTTTTACCTTAAAAAATACTAAGTCCCCCTCTAACAGTAAAACCCCCACCCACCAAACCCCCAAAATAAAAAACCTAACACTAACAAATCCTAACCTACCCATTGCCCCTAAAGGGGCATTTGTATGGGCATTACCCTTAAAAGGGCATTCCGCTCTTTTACTGCCCTTAAAAGGGCATTCAGCTTTTTTTTCAGAGACCCATTAAAACCCTAATCTATAAAAAACAAACCCCACCCCCGAAAAAAAGCATAAGTCTAACCCCCAGATAGGTACTTACGGTTCCTGAAGTCCGGTGGTGAAGTCTTCTTCCAAGCGGCGATATCATCGATCTTCTTCCCGGAACTCAAGAACTGCGATGGTGGAACTGAAGACCGGCGGCCGTGGAGCCATGGAGCATGAAGATCTTTTTCGTACGATCACCGCTGCATACTGAGTATTGAATTCAAGGTACGCGTTTAAATATGGGGTACCTTGAATTCCTATTGGCTGATTTGAGTCTTCAAATTCAAATCAGCTAATAGGATGAGAGCTACTGACAGTGGCGGCTCATGGGTTATTCAAATAGGGGTTCACAATACATAAATTGTGAAAATTACATTTACATCTACCAATGTATGAATCTGCAAAAAGGCTGCCTGTAGCAGTTAACTGGTGTCTTTTAAAATAACTTTTATCTTGTTAGGTGTATCCAGTCCACGGATAATCCATTACTTGTGGGATATTCTCCTTCCCAACAGGAAGTTGCAAGAGGATCACCCACAGCAGAGCTGCTATATAGCTCCTCCCCTAACTGCCATATCCAGTCATTCTCTTGCAAGCTCTTAACATAGCTGGAGGTAGTAAGAGGAAAGTGGTAAAAAAACAAACAATCCTACCTATGATCCAGGAGGGTCAGTACATGACCACAATGGATTTGAAGGATGCTTACCTTCACATACCGATTCACAAAGATCATCATCGGTTCCTAAGGTTTGCCTTTCTAGACAGGCATTACCAGTTTGTGGCTCTTCCCTTCGGGTTAGCTACAGCCCCAAGAATTTTTACAAAGGTTCTGGGGTCTCTTCTGGCGGACCTAAGACCACAGGGCATAGCAGTGGCCCCTTACCTAGACGACATCCTGATACAGGCGTCAAACTTCCAAATTGCCAAATCTCATACGGACATAGTGTTGGCATTTCTGAGGTCGCATGGGCGGAAAGTGAACGAGGGAAAGAGTTCTCTATCACCCCTCACAAGGGTTTCCTTCCTAGGAACTCTGATAGATTCCAGGTTATCAAAGCTTCTAAATTCCTGCCGTGTTCTTCACTACATTCCGCGCCCTTCGGTGGCTCAGTGCATGGAAGTGATCGGCTTAATGGTAGCGGCGATGGACATAGTGCCATTTGCGCGCCTACATCTCAGACCGCTGCAATTATGCATGCTCAGTCAGTGGAATGGGGATTACACAGATTTGTCCCCTCTGCTAAATCTGGATCAAGAGACCAGAGATTCTCTTCTCTGGTGGCTATCTCGGGTCCATCTGTCCAAAGGTATGACCTTTCGCAGGCCAGATTGGACAATTGTAACAACAGATGCCAGCCTTCTAGGTTGGGGTGCAGTCTGGAATTCCCTAAAGGCTCAGGAATCGTGGACTCAGGAGGAGAAACTCCTCCCAATAAATATTCTGGAGTTAAGAGCAATATTCAATGCTCTTCTAGCTTGGCCTCAGGTAGCAACCCTGAGGTTCATCAGATTTCAGTCGGACAACATCACAACTGTGGCTTACATCAACCATCAAGGGGGGACCAGGAGCTCCCTAGCGATGTTAGAAGTCTCCAAGATAATTCGCTGGGCCGAGAATCACTCTTGCCATCTATCAGCGATCCATATCCCAGGTGTAGAGAACTGGGAGGCGGATTTTCTAAGTCATCAGACTTTTCATCCGGGGGAGTGAGAACTCCATCCGGAGGTGTTTGCTCAATTGGTTCATCGTTGGGGCACACCAGAATTGGATCTCATTGCGTCTCGCCAGAACGCCAAGCTTCCTTGTTACGGATCCAGGTCCAGGGACCCAGAAGCGACGCTGATAGATGCTCTAGCAGCACCGTGGTTCTTCAACCTGGCTTATTTGTTTCCACCGTTTCCACTGCTCCCTCGACTGATTGCCAAAATCAAACAGGAGAGAGCATTGGTGATCTTGATTGCACCTGCGTGGCCACGCAGGACCTGGTATGCAGACCTGGTGGACATGTCATCCTTTCCACCTTGGCCTCTGCCTCTGAGACAAGACCTTCTACTACAAGGTCCTTTCAATCATCCAAATCTAATTTCTCTGAGACTGACTGCCTGGAGATTGAATGCTTGATTTTATCAAGGCGTGGCTTCTCCGAGTCAGTCATTGATACCTTAATACAGGCACGAAAGCCTGTAACCAGGAAAATCTACCATAAGATATGGCGCAAATATCTTCATTGGTGTGAATCCAAGAATTACTCATGGAGTAAGGTTAGGATTCCTAGGATATTGCCCTTTCTCCAAGAGGGTTTGGATAAAGGAGTATCAGCTAGTTCTTTAAAGGGACAGATTTCTGCTCTGTCTATCCTTTTGCACAAGCGTGTGGCAGAGGTTCCAGACGTCCAGGCATTTTGTCAGGCTTTGGTTAGAATTAAGCCTGTGTTTAAACCTGTTGCTCCTCCATGGAGCTTAAACTTGGTTCTTAAGGTTCTTCAAGGAGTTCCGTTTGAACCCCTTCATTCCATTGATATCAAACTTTTATCTTGGAAAGTTCTGTTTTTGATGGCTATTTCCTCGGCTCGTAGAGTCTCTGAGTTATCAGCTTTTCAATGTGATTCTCCTTATCTGATTTTCCATACAGATAAAGTAGTTCTGCGTACAAAACCTGGGTTTTTACCTAAGGTAGTTTCCAACAAGAATATCAATCAAGATATTGTTGTTCCATCAGACAGAGGAGAGGTCAAAAGGCTTCGGCAACATCTCTTTCTTTTTGGCTTTGGAGCGTAATACGCTTAGCCTATGAGACTGCTGGACAGCAGTCCCCTGAAAGGATTACAGCTCATTCTACTAGAGCTGTGGCTTTCACCTGGGCCTTTAAAAATGAGGCTTCTGTTGAACAGATTTGCAAAGCGGTGACTTGGTCTTCGCTTCATACCTTTTCAAAATTTTACAAATTTGATACTTTTGCTTCTTCGGAGGCTATTTTTGAGAGAAAGGTTCTACAGGCAGTGGTCCCTTCCATTTAAGTACGTGGCTTGTCCCTCCCTTCATCCGTGTACTTTAGCTTTGGTATTGGTATCCCACAAGTAATGGATGATCCGTGGACTGGATACACCTAACAAGAAAACATAATTTATGCTTACCTGATAAATTTATTTCTCTTGTGGTGTATCCAGTCCACGGCCCGCCCTGTCCTTTTAAGGCAGGTCTAAATTTTAATCTACAGTCACCACTGCACCCTATGGTTTCTCCTTTCTCGCTAGTTTTGGTCGAATGGCTGGATATGGCAGTTAGGGGAGGAGCTATATAGCAGCTCTGCTGTGGGTGATCCTCTTGCAACTTCCTGTTGGGAAGGAGAATATCCCACAAGTAATGGATGATCCGTGGACTGGATACACCACAAGAAAAATAAATTTATCAGGTAAGCATAAATTATGTTTTTTTAAACTGAGCAGGTAAATAAAAAATCTCCTCTCAGCAGATATCCCAGGCTCCCACAATCCACCAATGTATGTATCTGCAAAAAGGCTACCTGTGGCAGTTAACTTGTGTCTTTATGAATAACTTTTTTTAAACTGAGAAGCAGGTAAATCAACAAGCTCCTTTCAGCAGATATTCAAGGCTCCCACAATCCACCAATGTATCTGCAAAAAAGCTGCCTGCAGCAGTTAACTGGTCTGGTGTACTTTAAAATAACTGTTTAAAGCAGCTAAATAAAGGAGCTCCTCTCAGCAGATATCCCTCCAGTCCCACCATCCACCAATTAGTATACAAAAAGGCTTCCTTCCTGCAGCAGTTGACCTGAGTAGTGACGTCGGCATCTCACTCGCACAGCATAAACTGTGCAATTAGGGAAGCATAGGGGCTAGGTTGGAGCAGCGCCTACAGGAACTTATGAATAAGTGCAAAGCGGTATGCCAGGTATCTAGACTCTACTGCACGTGCGTTTTAAAAAAAAAAGACTTATTTTTAAACAGTCTGGCTTGGACCTTTTTTGGGGGGCTATTGGAAAAATCCTCAGTGTGCGGCAGTGATCGTACAAAGAGGATCTCTATGCTCCATGGTTCCGTGGTCGCCGGTCTTCAGTTCCGCGGTCGCCGGTCTTCAGTTCTGCGCTCCACTCTGCGCCAGCTTGTTCCTGGAAGAAGATAAAAGATATCTCCACTTGGAAGAAGACTTCACCGCCGGACTTCAGGAACTGTGAGTACCTATCTGAGGGTTAGACTTAAGCTTTTTTTAAAATTTTTTGGGTGTTTGTTTTTTTTTAGATTAGGGTTTTAATGGGCCTTTGAAAAAGAGCTGAATGCCCTTTTAAGGGCAATGCCCATACATGCATCCTTTAGGAGCAATGGGTAGTTTAGGATTTTTTAGTGTTAGTTTTTTTTTTGGGGGGGTTTGGTGGGTGGGGGGTTTTAATGTTAGAGGGGGGACTTAGTATTTTTTAAGGTAAAAGAGCTTTTTAACTTAGTGCAATGCCCTACCAAAGGGGTATTGGTAGTTTAGCATTAGATTAGAGGGTGTTTTTATTTTGGGGCAACTTTTTTATTTTCATAGGGATTAGGTTTAATTTTTTTATTTTTGATAATTTGGTTTAGTATTTTATGTAATGTTAGAATTTTTATTTTTTGTAATCTTAGATTAATTTAATTTTTTTATTTTTATTTTTAAGTAATAGCTTTTTTATTTTAATTCGACTAGATTATGAGTTTTGAATTATGAGCGGTGCGGTACTAACTTGCAAGTTATTGTCACCGCTCACTTACCTACAGCGCTGGTATTACAGGTCTTAAAAACCCGGCGTTATCAGGCAGTATGTGAGCGTAAAGCAAAATTGAGCTCCATACCGCACTCCAATACCAGCGCTGCAGTGAGCTGCGGTGAGCTGGTTTTAAATGCTCGTGCACAATTTCCCCATAGACATCAATGGGGAGAGACAGTTGAAAAAAAGCCTAACACCTGCAATAAAGCAGCGTAAAGCTCCGTAACACAGCCCCATTGATGGAGAAACTAAATTTATGTTTACACCTAACACCCTAACATAAACCCTGAGTCTAAACACCCCTAATCTGCCGCCCCTGACATCGCCGACACCAACATTACACTTATTAACCCCTAATCTGCCGCCCCCGACATCGCCGACACCTACATTACAGTTATTAACCCCCGATCTGTCGCCCCCAATGTCGCCGTCACCTACATAATGTTATTGACCCCTAATCTGCCACCCCCAATGTCGCTGCCACCTACATTACACTTATTAACCAATAATATGCCGCCCCAATGTCGCCGCCACCTACATTAAACTTATTTACCCCTAATCTGCCGCCCCCAATGTCGCCGCCACCTACCTACACTTATTAAGCCCTAATCTGCAGCCCCCAATGTTGCCGCCACCTACCTACACTTATTAACCCCTAATCTGCCGCCCCTAATGTCGCCGCCACTATACTAAAATTATTAACCCCTAACCCTAACACCCCCTAACTTTAATGTAATTGAAATAAATCTAAATAAAACCTACTATTAATAACTAAATAATTCTATTTAAAACTAAATACTTACCTGTAAAATAAACCCTATCTAGCTTAGGTTTTATTTTTATTTCACAGGCAAGTTTGTATTTATTTTAACTAGGTAGAATAGTTAGTAAATAGTTATTAACTATTTACTAACTACCTAGCTAAAATAAATACAAATTTACCTGTAAAATAAAACCTAACCTGAGTTACACTAACACATAACCTTACACTACAATTAAATAAATTACAGTACATAAAATAAATACAATTAACTAAATTACAAAAAAACAAACACTAAATTACACAAAATACAAAATAAACTAATTACACCTAATAGCCCTATCAAAATAAAAAAGCCCCCCCAAAATAAAAAAAACCCTAGCCTAAACTAAACTACCTATAGCCCTTAAAAGGGCCTTTTGCCGGGTTTTACCCCAAAGAAATCAGCTCTTTTCCCTTTCAAAAAAAATATAAACAACCCCCTAACAGTAAAACCCACCACCCACACAACCAACCCCCCAAATAAAATCCTAACTAAAAAAACCTAAGCTCCCCATTGCCCTGAAAAGGGCATTTGGATGGGCATTGCCCTTAAAAGGGCATTTAGCTCTTTTTCAAGTGCCCAAACCCCTAATCTTAAAGTAAAACCCACCAATAAAGTCTTTAAAAAGCCTAACACTAACCCCCGAAGATCCACTTAGTTTTTGAAGACCCAACATCCATCCTCAATGAGGAGGCATAAGTCCTCATTGAAGCCGGCAGAAGTCTTCATCCAAGCGGCCAAAGTCTTCATCCAAGCCGGCAGAAGTCTTCATCCAAGCCGACAGAAATCTTCATCCAGACGGCATCTTCTATCTTAATCCATCCGGCTTGGAGCGGCTCCATCTTCAAGACATCCGGCGCAGAGCATCCTCTTCAATCGACGTCTTCTTTCAGAATGAAGGTTCCTTTAAATGACGTCATCCAAGATGGCGTCCCTTGAATTAAAGGTGAAAAAATCCTACTGGCTGATGCAATCAACCAATAGGATTGAGCTTGCATTCTTTTGGCTGATTGGAACAGCCAATAGAATGCAAGCTCAATCCTATTGGCTGATTGTATCAGCTAATAGGATTTTTTTACCTTTAATCTTGGATGACGTCATTTAAAGGAACCTTCATTCTGGGGGTTAGTGTTAGGCTTTTTAAGGGTAGGGTTTTCAGGGCAATGGGGAGCTTAGTTTTTTTAGTTAGGATTTTATTTGGGGGGTTGGTTGTGTGGGTGGTGGGTTTTACTGTTGGGGGGTTGCTTGTATTTTTTTTACAGGTAAAAGAGCTGATTTCTTTGTGGCAATTCCCCGCAAAAGGCCCTTTTAAGGGCTATTGGTAGTTTAGTTTAGGCTAGGGTTTTTTTTATTTGGGGGGGGGGGCTTTTTATTTTGATAGGGCTATTAGATTAGGTGTAATTAGTTTAAATATCTGATAATTTCTTTTTTTATTTTGTGTAATTTAGTGGTTTTTTTTGTAATTTAGGTTATTGTATTTAATTAATGTAATTGATTTAATTGTAGTGTAAGGTTAGGTGTTAGTGTAAGGCAGGTTAGGTTTTATTTTACAGGTACATTTGTATTTATTTTAGCTAGGTAGTTAGTAAATAGTTAATAACTATTTACTAACTATTCTATCTAGTTAAAATAAAAACAAACTTGCCTGTAAAATAAAAATAAACCCTAAGCTAGCTACAATGTAACTATTAGTTATATTGTAGATAGCATAGGGTTTATTTTACAGGTAAGTATTTAGTTTAATTAGGAATTATTTAGTTAATGATAGTAATTGTTATTTAGATTTATTTTAATTATATTTAAGTTAGGGGGTGTTAGGGTTAGGGTTAGACCAGTGATGTGCGGTGACGTCAGAGGCTGGTGAGGCAGTGGCTAGGATACTCCTTCATTCTTTTGATATCCTTTGTTAAAGAAATAGCAATGCACATGGGTGAGCCAATCACATGAGGTATCTATGTGCAGCTACCAATAAGCAGCTACTGAGCATATTTAGATATGATTTTCAACAAAGGATATCAAATGAATGAAGAAAATTAGATATTAGATGTAAATTGGAAAGTTATTTAAAATTGCATGCTCTTTCTAAATCATGTCCCTTTAAATGGTGTCTTGGAAAACTGGTCAACTTAGTAAACATCTGATTTTAGTCTAAAGGATTGTAACAGAAACTCTTGCCAGATAACAAAATGCTTGCTCTGATTATGAGATCTAGAAATCCAGGCCCATTAAAATATGTTTAAAACATACTTTTTACTTTAATGCTGCAAATTATGCTTATAGATTCCATAAATAGTTTCAGTAAATATAAAAATGTCTTGATCCAGTGGCGGCTGGTGAAATTTAAAGATGGCGAGGCGCTTGACCCCACCCCTTTAAATAAAGCCACATCCTCAGCTGGCACCACCAATTCATTAAATAAATAAATAAATAAAATGTAGACAGAAACACAGAGGGTTAGAGAGAGAGAGAGAGAGAGACACAATCACACACAGAGGATTAGAGAGACACATAAGGGATGAGAGAGTCAGAGGGGGAGGAAAAGAGATAGTAAGAGACCATGGGGGAGAACGACACATAAGGAGAGAGACAGAAGGAGTGGGAGAGACAGGGAGAGAGAGAGATTAATAGAGAGAGAGACAGACAGATAGAGAAAGAGAGATGGATAGAGAGAGAGAGAGAGGGTGAGAGAGACACACAAAGGGGGGAAGAGGGACCACTGAAAGGGGGGAGACACCACTGAATCTTTAAGTAACATTTTAAGTGACTATCAAATGCTAATAGTCTACAATCTATTTTAAATATCTGAAAACAGCACATATGAATGGGAGAATTAATAAATAATTATTTGTTGTCTACATCAGGATTGTCCAACATACACCTAAGGAATCACTGGTTTAAATGAAATACTATAGCTACAGGAGCCATGGAGAATATTTGCTATAACTCATTCTAAACTGCTTGGTTTCATTTTACATTTCCATGCTTTTGGTCTAGCTTACTCAGTTCAAATAACAACTCATTCATACAAACAGCATAATAGTAAGATAATGTTGTGATAAAACACTGTGCAGTGTGCAGTACAGAGACAAGCTGCTAAGGTAACATTAATAAGTTCAGTAAGAGAGTGAGACTATTTACTAGTGTGCAGTACAGAGGCAAGCTGCTAAGGTAACATTAATAAGTCAGTAAGAGAGTAAGACTATATACTAGTGTGCAGTACAGAGGCAAGCTGCAAAGATAACATGAATAAGTCAGTAAGAGAGTGAGACTATATGCTAGTGTGCAGTACAGAGGCAAGCTGCTAAGGTAATATTAATAAGTCAGTAAGAGAGTGAGAACTAGTGTTAGTGCAAAAAAACACAGAAGGGCGCCTTCTAGTGTGATATAGTACTAGCAATATACATATATGCAGTGGCAATAGAACGGTACTCACAAGTGTGGCAGCACTCACTCGTGCTTAGTAGTACCTACTGGGATCTCTCAGTGTCCCAGCTCACTGTTCTTAGGCTCCACACACCTCTGACAGGGGCGTTGTCTCCAACCGCAAATAAACTGGCTCTCAGTCAAATTAAAAGTATCAAATCACTTTTAATAATAACAGTTAAAAACAAAGGGTACAAAAGTTACCATTATGTATTAAAATCCAGCAACTAGTTTCTCAGCTAACATGCTGTTTCTTCAGGCATCGCTGAGACTTTTGTACCCTGTTTTCTCTTGTTAGGTGTATCCATTCCACGGATCATCCATTACTTGTGGGATATTCTCCTTCCCAACAGGAAGTTGCAAGAGGATCACCCACAGCAGAGCTGCTATATAGCTCCTCCCCTAACTGTTATATCCAGTCATTCTCTTGCAAGCTCTCAACATAGCTGGAGGTAGTAAGAGGAAAGTGGTAAAATATAGTTAGTTTTTTCTTCAATCAAAAGTTTATTGTTTTTAAATAGTACCGGAGTGTACTATTTTATCTCAGGCAGCATTTAGAAGAAGAATCTGCCTGCGTTTTTCTATGATCTTAGCAGAAGTAACTAAGATCCACTGCTATTCTCACATATGTCTGAGGAGTGAGGTAACTTCAGAGGGAGAATGGCGTGCAGGGTATCCTGCAATAAGGTATGTGCAGTTAAGTTTTTCTAGGGATGGAATTTGCTAGAAAATGCTGCTGATACCGGATTAATGTAAGTTAAAGCCTAAATACAGTGATTTAATAGCGACTAGTATCAGGCTTGCTATCAGAGGTATATACTCTGATTAATGTGCAATATAAAACGTTTGCTGGCATGTTTAATCGTTTTTATATATGCTTTGGTGATAAAACTTATTGGGGCCTAGTTTTTTCCACATGGCTGGCTTTATTTTTGCCTAGAAACAGTTTCCTGAGGCTTTCCACTGTTATAGTATAAAAGTTACAGTTGGTGCAGTTAAAATTACAAACTGTGACATTCAGCTTCCCTCAGCAGTCCCCTGCATGCTATAGGACATCTCTGAAGGGCTCAAAAGGCTTCAAAAGTAGGAGCTGTGGCAGTTGTTATGACTGTTTAAAAAACATATTTTTCGTTTTGTTAATCTGTTTTTTGTATTAAGGGGTTAATCATCCATTTGCAAGTGGGTGCAATGCTCTGCTAACTTGTTACATACACTGTAAAAATTTTGTTAGTTTAACTGCCTTTTTTTCACTGTTATTTCAAATTTTGGCAAAATTTGTTTCTCTTAAAGGTACAGTAACGGTTTTTTATATTTCTTGTTAACTTGATTTAAAGTGTTTTCCAAGCTTGCTAGTCTCATTTCTAGTCTGTATAAACATGTCTGACATAGAGGAAACTCCTTGTTCATTATGTTTAAAAGCCATGGTGGAACCCCATAGGAGAATGTGTACTAAATGTATTGATTTCACTTTAAACAATAAAGATCAGCTGTTATCTTTAAAAGAATTATCACCAGAGGATTCTGACGAGGGGGAAGTTATGCCGACTAACTCTCCCCACGTGTTGGACCCTTTGACTCCCGCTCAAGGGACTGACGCTAAAATGGCGCCAAGTACATCAAAGACGCCCATAGCGATTACTTTGCAGGACATGGCAGCAATCATGGATAATACCCTGTCAGCGGTATTAGCCAGACTGCCTGAATTCAGAGGAAAGCGCGATAGCTCTGGGGTTAGACGTAATACAGAGCACGCAGATGTTTTAAGGCCCATGTCTGATACTGCGTCACAATATGCAGAAGCTGAGGAAGAGCTTCAGTCTGTGGGTGACGTCTCTGACTCGGGGAAACCTGATTCAGATATGTCTACTTTTAAATTTAAGCTTGAGAACCTCCGGGTGTTGCTTGGAGAGGTTTTAGCTGCTCTGAATGACTGTGACACAATTGCAGTGCCAGAGAAATTGTGTAGACTTGATAAATACTACGCAGTGCCGGTGTGTACTGACGTTTTTCCAATACCTAAAAGGTTTACAGAAATTATTACTAAGGAGTGGGACAGACCCGGTGTGCCGTTTTCCCCCCCCTCCTATTTTTAGAAAAATGTTTCCAATAGACGCCACCACACGGGACTTATGGCAGACGGTCCCTAAGGTGGAGGGAGCAGTTTCTACTTTAGCAAAGCGTACCACTATCCCTGTCGAGGACAGTTGTGCTTTTTCAGATACAATGGATAAAAAATTAGAAGGTTACCTTAAGAAAATGTTTATTCAACAAGGTTTTATCCTGCAGCCCCTTGCATGCATTGCTCCTGTCACTGCTGCTGCGGCGTTCTGGTTTGAGTCTCTGCAAGAGGCCTTTCAGACAGCTACTCCATTGACTGAAATACTTGACAAGCTTAGAACACTTAAGCTAGCTAATTCTTTTGTTTCTGATGCCATTGTTCATTTGACTAAACTAACGGCTAAGAATTCTGGATTCGCCATCCAGGCGCGTAGGACGCTATGGCTTAAATCTTGGTCAGCTGACGTGACTTCAAAGTCTAAATTACTTAACATTCCCTTCAAGGGGCAGACCCTATTCGGGCCTGGTTTGAAGGAAATTATTGCTGACATTACTGGAGGTAAGGGTCATATCCTTCCTCAGGACAAGGCCAAATCAAGGGCCAAACAGTCTAATTTTCGTGCCTTTCGAAACTTCAAGGCAGGTGCAGCATCAACTTCCTCTGCTACAAAACAAGAGGGAACTTTTGCGCAATCCAAGCCGGCCTGGAAATCTAACCAGGCCTGGAGCAAAGGCAAGCAGGCCAGAAAGCCTGATGCTGCCTCTAAGACAGCATGAAGGAACGGCCCCCTATCCGGCAACGGATCTAGTAGGGGGCAGACTTTCTCTCTTCGCCCAGGCATGGGCAAGAGATGTTCAGGATCCCTGGGTGTTGGAGATCATATCTCAGGGATATCTTCTGGACTTCAAAGCTTCCCCTCCACAAGGGAGATTTCACCTTTCGAGATTATCTGTAAACCAGATAAAGAAAGAGGCATTCTAACGCTGTGTGCAAGACCTCCTAATAATGGGAGTGATCCATCCAGTTCCACAGATGGAACAAGGACAGGGATTTTATTCAAATCTGTTTGTGGTTCCCAAAAAAGAGGGAACCTTCAGACCAATTTTGGATCTAAAGATCTTAAACAAATTCCTCAGAGTTCCATCGTTCAAAATGGAAACTATTCGGACAATCCTACCTATGATCCAGGAGGGTCAGTACATGACCACAGTGGATTTGAAGGATGCTTACCTTCACATACCGATTCACAAAGATCATCATTGGTTCCTAAGGTTTGCCTTTCTAGACAGGCATTACCAGTTTGTGGCTCTTCCCTTCGGGTTAGCTACAGTCCCAAGAATTTTTACAAAGGTTCTGGGGTCTCTTCTGGCGGTCCTAAGACCACGGGGCATAGCAGTGGCCCCTTATCTAGACGACATCCTGATACAGGCGTCAAACTTCCAAATTGCCAAATCTCATACGGACATAGTGTTGGCATTTCTGAGGTCGCATGGGTGGAAAGTGAACGAGGGAAAGAGTTCTCTATCACCCCTCACAAGGGTTTCCTTCCTAGGAACTCTGATAGATTCTGTAGAAATGAAAATTTACCTGACGGAGTCCAGGTTATCAAAGCTTCTAAATTCCTGCCGTGTTCTTCACTACATTCCGCGCCCTTCGGTGGCTCAGTGCATGGAAGTGATCGGCTTAATGGTAGCGGCGATGGACATAGTGCCATTTGCGCGCCTACATCTCAGACCGCTGCATTTATGCATGCTCAGTCAGTGGAATGGGGATTACACAGATTTGTCCCCTCTGCTAAATCTGGATCAAGAGACCAGAGATTCTCTTCTCTGGTGGCTATCTCGGGTCCATCTGTCCAAAGGTATGACCTTTCGCAGGCCAGATTGGACAATTGTAACAGATGCCAGCCTTCTAGGTTGGGGTGCAGTCTGGAATTCCTTGAAGGCTCAGGGATCGTGGACTCAGGAGGAGAAACTCCTCCCAATAAATATTCTGGAGTTAAGAGCAATATTCAATGCTCTTTTAGCTTGGCCTCAGTTAGCAACCCTGAGGTTCATCAGATTTCAGTCGGACAACATCACGACTGTGGCTTACATCAACCATCAAGGGGGGACCAGGAGCTCCCTAGCGATGTTAGAAGTCTAGAGACTTGAGTCTAGAGAACTGGGAGGCGGATTTTCTAAGTCGTCAGACTTTTCATCCGGGGGAGTGGGAACTCCATCCGGAGGTGTTTGCTCAATTGGTTCATCGTTGGGGCACACCAGAATTGGATCTCATGGCGTCTCGCCAGAACGCCAAGCTTCCTTGTTACGGATCTAGGTCCAGGGACCCAGAAGCGACGCTGATAGATGCTCTAGCAGCACCGTGGTTCTTCAACCTGGCTTATGTGTTTCCACCGTTTCCTCTGCTCCCTCGACTGATTGCCAAAATCAAACAGGTGAGAGCATCGGTGATCTTGATCGCGCCTGCGTGGCCACGCAGGACCTGGTATGCAGACCTGGTGGACATGTCATCCTTTCCACATTGGCCTCTGCCTCTGAGACAAGACCTTCTACTACAAGGTCCTTTCAATCATCCAAATCTAATTTCTCTGAGACTGACTGCCTGGAGATTGAACGCTTGATTTTATCAAGGCGTGGCTTCACCGAGTCAGTCATTGAAACCTTAATACAGGCACGAAAGCCTGTAACCAGGAAAATTTACCATAAGATATGGCGCAAATATCTTCATTGGTGTGAATCCAAGAATTACTCATGGAGTAAGGTTAGGATTCCTAGGATATTGTCCTTTCTCCAAGAGGGTTTGGATAAAGGATTATCAGCTAGTTCTTTAAAGGGACAGATTTCTGCTCTGTCTATCCTTTTGCACAAGCGTCTGGCAGAGGTTCCAGACGTCCAGGCATTTTGTCAGGCTTTGGTTAGAATTAAGCCTGTGTTTAAACCTGTTGCACCTCCATGGAGCTTAAACTTGGTTCTTAAGGTTCTTCAAGGAGTTCCGTTTGAACCCCTTCATTCCATTGATATCAAACTTTTATCTTGGAAAGTTCTGTTTTTGATGGCTATTTCCTCGGCTCGTAGAGTCTCTGAGTTATCAGCTTTACAATGTGATTCTCCTTATCTGATTTTCTATACAGATAAAGTAGTTCTGCGTACAAAACCTGGGTTTTTACCTAAGGTAGTTTCCAACAAGAATATCAATCAAGAGATTGTTGTTCCATCATTGTGTCCTAATCCTTCTTCAAAGAAGGAACGTCTTTTACATAATTTGGACGTAGGCCGTGCTTTAAAGTTTTACTTACAAGCGACTAAAGATTTTCGTCAAACATCTTCCCTGTTTGTTGTTTACAGAGGAGAGGTCAAAAGGATTCGGCAACCTCTCTTTCTTTTTGGCTTCGGAGCGTAATACGCTTAGCCTATGAGACTGCTGGACAGCAGCCCCCTGAAAGGATTACAGCTCATTCTACTAGAGCTGTGGCTTCCACCTGGGCCTTTAAAAATGAGGCTTCTGTTGAACAGATTTGCAAAGCGGCGACTTGGTCTTCGCTTCATACCTTTTCAAAATTTTACAAATTTGATACTTTTGCTTCTTCGGAGGCTATTTTGGGAGAAAGGTTCTACAGGCAGTGGTCCCTTCCGTTTAAGTACCTGCCTTGTCCCTCCCTTCATCCGTGTACTTTAGCTTTGGTATTGGTATCCCACAAGTAATGGATGATCCGTGGACTGGATACACCTAACAAGAGAAAACATAATTTATGCTTGATAATTTATACCTGATAAATTTATTTCTCCTGTGGTGTATCCAGTCCACGGATCGCCCTGTCCTTTTAAGGCAGGTCTAAATTTTAAACTACAGTCACCACTGCACCCTATGGTTTCTCCTTTCTCGGCTAGTTTCGGTCGAATGACTGGATATGGCAGTTATGGGAGGAGCTATATAGCAGCTCTGCTGTGGGTGATCCTCTTGCAACTTCCTGTTGGGAAGGAGAATATCCCACAAGTAATGGATGATCCGTGGACTGGATACACCACAAGAGAAATAAATTTATCAGGTAAGCATAAATTATGTTTTTTTAACTGTTCTTATTAAAAGTGATTTGATACTTTTCATTTGACTGAGAGCCAGTTTATATACTAGTGTGCAGTACAGAGGCAAGCTACTAAGGTAGTGGGTATAAAGTTTGAGTAAACAAAATACAAAAACATTAAACCAATCTAAGGTTGCAGCACTTACTTCAATAAAATGTGGCTAAAACACTGCTCACTTCATCTCTTCCTGCTCTATAAGGAAGTGACAGCGGCACATTCCACTGCACTTGGAGGGGGAGTACAGAACTCTTTTTTTTACTGAAGCAAAGCTGGCAGCTGCACAGTGCAGCAACAAAATAAATGAAAGTAGTTTTTTTCCATTTTTGTTTTGTTTTATACAGGGAGTGCAGAATTATTAGGCAAGTTGTATTTTTGAGGATTAATTTTATTATTGAACAACAACCATGTTCTCAATGAACCCAAAAAACTCATTAATATCAAAGCTGAATAGTTTTGGAAGTAGTTTTTAGTTTGTTTTTAGTTAAAGCTATTTTAGGGGGATATCTGTGTGTGCAGGTGACTATTACTGTGCATAATTATTAGGCAACTTAACAAAAAACAAATATATACCCATTTCAATTATTTATTTTTACCAGTGAAACCAATATAACATCTCAACATTCACAAATATACATTTCTGACATTCAAAAACAAAACAAAAACAAATCAGTGACCAATATAGCCACCTTTCTTTGCAAGGACACTCAAAAGCCTGCCATCCATGGATTCTGTCAGTGTTTTGATCTGTTCACCATCAACATTGCGTGCAGCAGCAACCACAGCCTCCGAGACACTGTTCAGAGAGGTGTACTGTTTTCCCTCCTTGTAAATCTCACATTTGATGATGGACCACAGGTTCTCAATGGGGTTCAGATCAGGTGAACAAGGAGGCCATGTCATTAGATTTTCTTCTTTTATACCCTTTCTTGCCAGCCACGCTGTGGAGTACTTGGACGCGTGTGATGGAGCATTGTCCTGCATGAAAATCATGTTTTTCTTGAAGGATGCAGACTTCTTCCTGTACCACTGCTTGAAGAAGGTGTCTTCCAGAAACTGGCAGTAGGACTGGGAGTTGAGCTTGACTCCATCCTCAACCCGAAAAGGCCCCACAAGCTCATCTTTGATGATACCAGCCCAAACCAGTACTCCACCTCCACCTTGCTGGCGTCTGAGTCGGACTGGAGCTCTCTGCCCTTTACCAATCCAGCCACGGGCCCATCCATCTGGCCCATCAAGACTCACTCTCATTTCATCAGTCCATAAAACCTTAGAAAATCAGTCTTGAGAT
This sequence comes from Bombina bombina, assembly GCF_027579735.1. NCBI lineage: Eukaryota > Metazoa > Chordata > Amphibia > Anura > Bombinatoridae > Bombina > Bombina bombina. The sequence continues at coordinate 974,754,128 of NC_069501.1, read as the reverse complement.
ATTTCTTGGCCCAGTCTTGACGTTTCAGCTTGTGTGTCTTGTTCAGTGGTGGTCGTCTTTCAGCCTTTCTTACCTTGGCCATGTCTCTGAGTATTGCACACCTTGTGCTTTTGGGCACTCCAGTGATGTTGCAGCTCTGAAATATGGCCAAACTGGTGGCAAGTGGCATCTTGGCAGCTGCACGCTTGACTTTTCTCAGTTCATGGGCAGTTATTTTGCGCCTTGGTTTTTTCACACGCTTCTTGCGACCCTGTTGACTATTTTGAATGAAACGCTTGATTGTTCGATGATCACGCTTCAGAAGCTTTGCAATTTTAAGAGTGCTGCATCCCTCTGCAAGATATCTCACTATTTTTGACTTTTCTGAGCCTGTCAAGTCCTTCTTTTGACCCATTTTGCCAAAGGAAAGGAAGTTGCCTAATAATTATGCACACCTGATATAGGGTGTTGATGTCATTAGACCACACCCCTTCTCATTACAGAGATGCACATCACCTAATATTCTTAATTGGTAGTAGGCTTTCAAGCCTATACAGCTTGGAGTAAGACAACATGCATAAAGAGAATGATGTGGTCAAAATACTCATTTGCCTAATAATTTGCACACAGTGTATGATTTAACATCCAGCCCCAACCCTATGTTCCCTTGACTGATGCCTCTCACTGGATTGGGTCAGCCCCAAAGAGGCCAGCCTCAAATAAGCACTTGCAATGATCTTAACCACTTTCATCCAGTAGGTGGCGCAGCATGTTGTGTAATGGAGGGCAGCGAATCTGCATTGCACAACTTGTAGCTGTGGGGAAAAGAAATGCTGGGTAGGGAAAAATTGCAATATTTATTTTTTATTTTTAAAGCCAATAAAAAAAATATTTTTGCCCATATGAGAGGTGAAGCCCTGCCTCACCTGCCTCTAGTGACTGCACATCCCTGGGTTAGACTTAGGTTTAGGGGTTAATAAATTTAGTATAGTGGCGGCGACGTTGGGGGAGGCAGATTATGGGTTAATAAATGTAGGTAGGTTCGGCGATGTTAGGGGCGGCAGATTAGGGGTTAATAATATTTAACTAGTGTTTGTGATGCGGGAGTGTGGCGGTTTAGGGGTTAATATGTTTATTAAAGTGGCAGCGTTGTCCGGAGTGGCAGATTAGGGGTTAATAATTTTATTTTAGTGTTTGCGATGCGGGAGGGCCTCGGTTTAGGGGTTAATAGGTAGTTTATGGGTGTTAGTGTTTTTTTAGCACTTTAGTTATGAGTTTTATGCTACAGCTTTGTAGGGTAAAACCCATAACTACTGACTTTCAGTTTACGGTATGGATCTTGGCGGTATAGGCTGTACTGCTCACTTTTTAATCTCCCAGGCAGACTCGTAATACCGGCGCTATGGAAGTCCCATTGAAAAAGGACTTTTTGAAAGCTGCGGTAAATACGTTGCGTTACGGCCAAAAAAGTGTGCGGTACAGCTAAACCTGCAAAACTCATAATACCAGCAGTAGTGAAAAAGAGCCTTAACGCTGCTTTTTCACTCATACCGCAAAACTCGTAATCTAGCCGATTGTTTGTAACTTGGTATTTTTTAATTTAGGTAATTGGGGTTAATTTAGGGGGTGTTATATTAGGGGGTGTTAGGTTAGGGGGTTTAGTAATTTAAAAAGTTATTTGCGTTGTGTGGGTTTGGCGGATTAGGGGTCAATAGTTTTAATAGGTACTTTGCAATGTGGGGGAATGGAGGATTAGGGGTTAATACAATTTTTAGGTAGTTTGCGATGTTGGGGTTGGCGGATTTAGGGGTTAATACTTTTATTAGGTAGATCGCAATATGGGTTAGTAGTTTTAATAGGTACTTTGCGATGTGGGTTAATGGCAGATTAGGGGTTAATAGTTTTAATAGGGACTTTGCGATGTGGGGGAATGGATAATTAGGGGTTAATACATTTTTTAGGTAGTTTGCGATGTTGGGGTTGGCGGATTTAGGGGTTAATACTTTTATTAGGTCGACCGCAATATGGGTGAATAGCGGATTAGGGGTTAATAGTTTAATTAGGCATATTGCGTTGTGGGGGGTTGTTGGTTTAGGGGTTAATAGTTTTATTATTCGTTCCGACGTGGGTTTGATGGGGGATATAGGGGTTTTACGTGTGGGGTTTATTTTTGGGAGGCGTGTTAGACTTTTACGGGAGATTTTATATTTCTTTTAATTTTCTTAGGCGCCGGCAGTTTCTAACATGCCGTAAATCACTGGCGACTCCAGAAATTTGTATTTAGGCTCATTTCTGGACATCGCTAGTTTATCCGATTTACGGCAACTTATGAACTGCCGCGCCGTATATGTTATACCCAGATGTGCGAGATGAAATTACGGGCGGCGCAGGTTTCAGCAGTTGCGCTGATGCTTGCGTTGCATATGTAATCTCGTCCTATGCATTCACTTTAATAATACTGGCCAGGTTCACGCCAAAAATGCTGTACCCCATCTGAGCCAAACAATTTTATCTTGGTCTCATCTGACCAAAGAATGTGCTCCCAATATTCATCACCAGGGTTCTTTTTATGCTGTTTAAAAAAGTTTTATCTTGCAGTTGTGTGCTGAAGAGCAATCTCTGAGCTGCCACAGAAACTCCAATTTCTATCGATAACCCCTGAGCCAAGTCTGAAACACTTGCTTGTCTGACTTTCAGAGCTAGATTGTGCAAGTAGAGCACTGTCCGTGACATAATTTTAGGACGGTGGCCACTGCAGCTCTAATTAATGGTACTATGGGGCATATCTATACCTCCTGATCACAGCTACAACTGTTTTTCAAATGATTTTTAGTTGGTCACCAATCTTTAAGTGTCTTTTTCCATTTTGCCTCCATGCAAGAAATTCGTAGGACAGTTCATACTGTCTGGCTAATCTTGAGCCTGTACCATACACCTTGTGGATTTTAACTTTAATCAATAAAGGATGTGTTTTTTATATGGCATAATTCCTTTCTTCCCTCCCCCCCAGCTGGTAAGGAACTTATACATGTAACATTTATTTGAAGTGGGAAGGGCTTTTCAGCTTCCAGCAGCACTTGAGACAGAAGTGAAAGGGGCTTACATGGAGCGGCTGGTCTGAAGGTAACCGTAGCTTACACTCAAGTAAGTTTTGATATACTAAAATATATAATAAAAGCAATCAGTGTTTTTATATGTACTATGCCAAGCATATACTACTTGCTTACATTTATAGAATACTATATGGACTTTAGTAATTTTAATAATCGGTGGTTGCAGTATGTTTATGTTGCTGCATTGAATGGATGTAACACCGAGCTTGCACAGCGTGGTTTACACAGGTTGAACTAGCGCCGCCAATACAACACAGCACATGTTGATTTCGCAAATTAACCCGGCTCCCATCATGGCCGCAATCCGATATACGGTGCAGGTTTCGGCGCAAGCGTGAAAACCTGCGCCGCCCGTAGTTACACCTCGCAACTCAAGCTATCTTACATACAGCACCGTCAGATGCTAAAGTGCTGTAAGTCTGACAAACCAGCGATGTCCAGATATCTGCGTAAGTACAAATTTCTGGAGTCGCCAGTGACTTACGGCACTTTAGAAACTGCCGCCGCATAAAAAAACTGACTAAGTTATAAAATCACCCGTACTGTCTAACACGCCTCCCAAACATAGCCTGACACGTATACCCCTCTATCCGCAATCCCCCCTCTCACTCCTAACAATAAATATATTAACCCCTAACCCGCCGCTCCCGGACCCTGCCGCCAGCTACATTATCTATATTACCCCCTAATCTGACCCCCTAAACCGCCGCTAGCTACATTAAATGTTTTACCCCCTAATGTGAGCCCCCTACCCCGCCGCCACCTACATTAACTATGTTACCCCCTAATATGATCCCCCTACACCGCCGCCACCTATTTAAACTATATAACCCCCTAATATGATCCCCCTACACTGCTGCCACCTATTTAAACTATATTACCCCCTAATATGATCCCCCTACACCGTCGCCACCAATTTAAACTATATAACCCCCTAATATGATCCCCATACACCGCTGCCACCTATATTAAAATTATTAACCCCTAATCTAATCCCCCTTACACCGCCCCCACCTATATTAAAATTATTAACCCCTAATCTAATCCTCCTATACCGCCGCCACCTATATTAAAATTATTAACCCCTAATCTAATCCCCCTATACCGCTGCCACCTATAATAAATTTATTAACCCCTAAAATACTAAAATTTCCATACCACTAAACCTAAGTCTAACCCTACAAATAGCTCTGAAATGCGTGGTATTGCCCCAAAGTAACCAGCTCTTTTACCAGCCCTTAAAAGGGCTTTTTGCTGGGCATTGTCACAAAGTAATCAGCTCTTTTGCCTGTAATCTAAATCCCCCTACACTGCCGCCACCTATAATAAATGTCTAACTCCCTAATCTAATCCCCCTACACCGCTGCCACCTATAATAAATATATTACCCCCTAATCTAATCCCCCTATACCGCCGCCACCTATATTAAATATATTAATCCCTAATCTAATACCCCTACACCGCTGCCACCTATATTAACCCTAAATAGATTAGGGTTAATATAGTTAATATAGTTATTATATTATATATATATTAACTATATTAACCCTATCTAACTCTAACACCCCTAATTTAAAAATTATTAAATTAAATCTAAATAATATTAATAATATTAACTAAATTATTCCAATTTAAAACTAAATACTTACCTATAAAATAAACCCTAAGATAGCTACAATATAATTAATAATTACATTGTAGCTATTTTAGGGTTTATATTTATTTTACAGGTAACTTGGTATTTATTTTAACTAGGTACAATAACTATTAAATAGTTAATAACTATTTAATAGCTACCTAGTTAAAATAATTACTAATTTACCTGTAAAATAAATCCTAACCTAAGTTAAAAATACACCTACACTATCAATAAATTAATTAAATAAACTACAATTATCTAAACTAAAATATAATTAAATACACTAAACTAAATTACAAAAAAACCAAACACTAAATTACAAAAAATAAAAAAGATTACAAGATTGTTAAGCTAATTACACCTATTCTAAGCCCCCTAATAAAATAACAAAGCACCCCAAAATAAAAAAATGTCCCTACCCTAATCTAAATTACAAAAGTAATCAGCTCTATTACCAGCCCTTAAAAGGGCCTTTTATGAGGCATTGCCCCAAAGTAATCAGCTCTTTTGCCTGTAAAAAAAACAACAACCACCCCCCCATTACAACCCACCACCCACATTCCCCCTACTCTAACCCACCCAATCCCCCCCTTAAAAAGTCTAACCCCCAAGTGCTCCTTACCTGTCCTGAAGACCGGCGGAGAAGGTCCTGTTCCAGGCGGAGAAGTCTTCTTCCAGGCGGCGACATCTTCTTCTTCCAGGATCCAGCCAGCGCGGAGTGGAGGAGTTGAAGACCGATGACTGCGGAGCTGAAGACCGTCCATCTGGAACTGAAGACCGGCGATGCTGGAACTGAAGATCGGCGACACTAGAACTGATGTAATGCAGCGTTATTTTATTTATGAATTTGTGAGATTTTGGATCACAACTGCAGATTAGATTGAGAGTTGAAAAAAATTACTATGAGGGTTGCCTGTATCCCTTTTAAGATATGTCCTTGTTTTTTGGTTACAGGAGAGAATTTTAAGTCCTGTAATATTTTAGAGATGAAGAGAGGACTTGTGAGAGTGAAGGGTTAATGAGACTGTTTCACATAAATAGCTCAATCCAATATAGATTATACAGCTTTAAGACTTAGGTTGTAATAAGTATAATTGCTGTGTTATAGTTCTAGCAAAAGTCTCTTTTAAATGCAGCACAAATATTTAACAATCAAGCTTTTTAAGGTACGGTTAGTTTACCTGAAGGTGTTGTTCAATGCTGCTATTTAATCTGAATTGACACTGCAGTGTTTGATGTTCCTTGAGGCCCGGCCGGGAGCGCTTGTAAGTTGCGTGTCTGACGTCACGATCAAGGTGTGTGGCTGTGTACCAATCAGCTGCAAGGAAAGTCGGCACCACGGAGAAGAAAATAAATCTTTACCGGAGCTAGTGTTTGATGAGGCTGTGACCGTGGTCGATGCAGCGATGAATGTAGTAAATGGATTAATGAGGTAGGAGACCTTTAGAGAATGTCCGGAACAATGAAAGTCTGAGAAACAGATTAGCTTTTTCCAAACAATGGTAGGTAGGATATGTCCAGGTAATATGCCTTTGTAAAGGCTGGATATAGTAATACTTCTTCTTTGCTGTTTGGTTAGAATATTCCTTAGCAATTTGAGGAGAATCAGAAGAGCAAAAGAGTCACAGCAGTCTTGCTACACATCAAAATTAATTGACAACTAGGCAGGGGGAATTGTGGGAACTTATAGAATTGATTTAAAGTGACATAGCTTAGAATAGGAGTTGCCTGAATTAAAGGGACATAACATATTAGAGAAATACCCTGACATGTCCCCCCGTCAAGGAAGCTGCACCGCAGCTTTAGGTCCGGGTCTATCAGGATTAGCTCGGTGGAAGGCTGCCAACAACCGTGCAGCGTTAAGATTATCAACCGGTTCCCATGAATCCTCATCTGGACCAAAACCTTTCCACCGAACCAGATATTGAAGACGTCCATGCAAAAGTCTTGAATCACGGATTGAAGTGATTTCATAAATCTCCTCTGGAATGGGTGTGAGAGATCCTTGAGAAAAATCAGACTGAATTCTAGTTGGAGTGTAAGGTTTTAGTAGGGATACATGAAAAGTTGGGTGTATGCGAAACTCAGGAGGTAGTTGTAAAGTTATTGCATTTTCATTTATAACCTTTGTGACTTGGTATGGGCCGATAAACAATTGGGAGAATTTTCTGCAAGGGGTTTTGAGTTTAAGGTGTCTGGTGGAGAGCCAAACCTTGTCTCCTACTGAATATATGGGTGGTTTTCTCCTTTTAGCATCATAGTATTTCTTCTGCCGTAGTTGGGCTTCTTTAATAGTTTCCTTCAAGAAAGAGAAAGAATCAGCAATAGTATTAGTTGTTTCATCTACCCAGGGTGATATGGCATTAAGCTGCGGGTGAACCTGAAAAGTGGGATGATAGCCGTAGTTTGAGAAGAAAGGACTTGTCTTGGTGGAGGAATTGAAAGAATTGTTATAAGCGTATTCAGCTGTGGCTAAATTGTCATGCCACTGATCTTGATGAAAGGAACAATAGGACCTTAAATATTGTTCGAGCCATTGATTGACTCTTTCAGTTTGCCCATTTGTTTGGGGATGGAACGCTGTACTATATCGTTGATCGATCTGCAAAACCTTACATAATGCTTTCCAGAATTTGGAGGTGAATTGAGATCCCCTGTCAGTGATGACGACAGAGGGAAGGCCATGTAACCTTACAACATTTTGTAGGAATAGTTGTGCAGTTTCAGCAGAAGTTAGAAGTTTTCGATAAGGAAAAAATGAGCCATTTTCGTAAACAGGTCAACTACTACTAGTATGGTATTGCAGTTATTTGATGGTGGAAGATCCACAATATAGTCCATGCCAATTGTATGCCAAGGCCGATCTGGTATTTGTAGAGATTTTAACAATCCATATGGTTTAGCTTTTTCAGGTTATAGGATGGCACATCTCTCACATGTGGAGACATATTCTTTGACTGAATGATCAATTTTTGGCCACCAGTAGTTCCTCTTCAGGAGTTCCAGAGTTCTTTGGACACCAGGATGCCCAGCTAGAGGTGCGTCATAATGGGTGTATAATAGAGCTTCTCTGATAGACGGAGGTATGTACAACTTATATTTATGGTAATAGAGAGAATCAGTTTTTAGTTGTAATTTTGCCTTTGGATATGAGAGATCTTTTTGTTGATTTTCTCGTAAATAGGAGTAAGGATTTAGTATGGAACAGAAATGTTCCGGAGAGAGGATATTTTTAGGAAGAGTTTCTGTTGGAGATGGGCTAATCATTCTGGATAAGGCATCAGCCTTTCCATTCTTTGATCCAGGACGGTAGGTAATGTGGAAGTTGAAGCGAGTGAAATATAAACTCCAACGGAGTTGGCGAGCTGAGAGGGTCTTGCTTGATTGGAGATATTCCAAATTCCTATGATCAGTAAATATCAATATTGGTATCTTGGTTTCTTCAAGTAGATGACGCCAATGTTCAAATGCTTTTCTTATAACCAAGAGCTCCTTATCTCCAATTGAATAGTTCAATGCTGGGGTTGTCATCAATTTTGAGAAAAAAGCCACAGGATGAATTGGATGTGAGGGTGTCTCTCTTTGAGAAAAAATGGCTCCTAGAGCGAAATTGGAGGCATCTACCTCTAAAATGAACTGTAGTGACATGTTGGGGAATTGTAAGATAGGTGCAATTGTGAAGGAGGTTTTAAGAGAGTTGAAAGCTACTTCTGCCTTTGGATTCCAACGGAAAGGGGTCCGAGAACCAGTGAGAGAACTGAGGGATTTTGCTATATTTGAGAAGCCTTTTATGAATTTTCGGTAGAAATTAGCGAATCCTAAGAAGCGTTGGACTTCCTTAGTTGATGTGGGTGTTGGCCAGTTTTGTATGGCTTCTACCTTGTCATCTTCCATTTTAAGACCTGCAGATGAGATATGATAACCTAGAAAGGAGATTTCAGAAATATGGAAGAGACATTTCTCCGGCTTGGCATAAAGTTGATGAGTACGTAAACAACCAAGAACCCAACGGACATGTTTCTGGTGATCCTGTAGATTATCTGAATAAATAAGGATATCACCCAGGTAGACCACCATGCACACGTTCAATAGATCTCTAAAGATGTCATTGATGAAATATTGGAACGTGGCTGGGGCATTACATAGGCCAAAGGGCATGACCATGTACTCGTACAATCCATATCGAGTCCTGAAAGCAGTGAGCCACTCATCTCCATCACGAATCCTTACCAGATTATACGCTCCCCTTAGGTCCAACTTAGTGTAAATTTTTGCTTCACTAAGATGCTCTACTAATTCGGGAATTAGAGGGAGAGGGTATCTATTTTTTACAGTTCTTTTATTTAATTCGCGATAATCAATGATTGGTCTCAATGAGTCGTCTTTGTTTCTGACAAAAAAGATGCCAGCTCCTGCTGGTGAAGTGGAAGGCCTAATAAATCCTTTCTTGAGGTTGTCTTCGATGTAAGTTTTGAGGTGTTCTGGTTGTGACAATGGATATATATGCCCATAGGGAATTGTTGCACCAGGCAAGAGCTCTATAGGGCAATCATAAATGCGGTGAGGGGGCAGTGTCTCAGCCTCCTTTTTACTGAAGACGTCTAGGAAATCATGATATACTTCGTGTAAGGTGAATTCATTGACATGTAGAATCTTATGTGCAGGATGACAAGTCTCTTGACAGTATTTGGAATTGAATGTCACCTGAAGAGTTCCCCAATGAATCTGTGGTTGATGCATCTGCAACCAAGATAAACCTAAAACAATTGGAAACATAGGAGAGGGTATAATGTCAAATGATATGAACTCTACATGTCTTGTGTCAGTTGTTATTTTAATAGGAATAGTCTGGTGTGTAATAGGACCAGTATTTACAAAAGACCTATCAATGACACGTATAGACACTGGTTGAGTTTTCAAACATAAAGGTATTTTATTTTTCTTAGCAAGTTCTGCATCTAGAAAATTGGAGTAAGCCCCGGAGTCAATAATTGCTTCAGTACGGAGTGTTTGACGTTCCCATTGTAAAGAGAGAGAGATTGTACAATAAGCAGAATATGTGACTTTATTGGTAAAACAGTTATTTGCGATGGGAAACTTACTATTCTTCTGGCGGAGTAGAATAGGACATTCTTTAACGGTATGTGCGAGGGAAGCACAATACATACAGAGATTAGCCCTCTTTCTGCGCAATCTCTCCTCTGGTTGGAGGGGACCCTTAGTGAAACCCAAATCCATGGGAACTGGGAGGTCCTTGGAAGTGGTGGTAGAGGAAGTTGTTGGAAAGTATTTATGTGATGGGTCTAGATGAGAGCGCTCGGCACGCCTTTCTCTTAATCTTCGGTCTACATGAATAGACAGATCAATCAAACCTTCCAGGGTCCTCGGTAGTTCTGTGCGGGCTAACTCATCCTTGAGAGAGTCATTTAATCCAAGTCTGTATTGATTGCGGAGAGATATATCACTCCATTGAGAATCTTGAACATAAAGTTTAAACTCAGTTAAATATTCTTCAACGGGTCTGCGACCCTGTCTTAGTGTACGCATACTGTTTTCTGCAGAAAGCTGTTTCTGAGTATCTTCATAAAGTGTACCCATTTGGGAAAAAAAATCTGAGAGAGAAGCTAGTATAGGATCATCAATCTCAAAAAAAACATCTGCCCACTTCCTGGGTTCACCTCTTAAAAATGAGATGACTGTCATTACTTTCAGCCTTTCGTTATGATAAGTTCTTGGCCTCATTTGAAACAATAAGTTACAGGCATTTTTGAACTGTCTAAACATAGACCTATGTCCAGAAAATAAATCAGGTAGGGCAACTTGAGGTTCTGGGGTGGTATCCCTGGCAATAGCCCTTAAAGCATCATTTTGGATTTGTAATTCTCTAACATTCTGAGTACGTTGATCCACTCGTTGTGAAAGGTTGTAAACAACTGTGGGGATATCTGCTGGATACATTTTTAGAGGTCAATTAATATGTAATGCAGCATTATTTTATTTATGAATTTATGAGATTTTGGATCACAACTGCAGATTAGATTGAGAGTTGAAGAAAATTACTATGAGGGTTGCCTATATCCCTTTCTCCAACATTGGTGTGTCCGGTCCACGGCGTCATCCTTACTTGTGGGATATTCTCTTCCCCAACAGGAAATGGCAAAGAGTCCCAGCAAAGCTGGTCACATGATCCCTCCTAGGCTCCGCCCACCCCAGTCATTCTCTTTGCCGTTGCACAGGCAACATCTCCACGGAGATGGTTAAGAGTTTTTTTGGTGTTTAAATGTAGTTTTATTCTTCTATCAAGTGTTTGTTATTTTAAAATAGTGCTGGTATGTACTATTTACTCTGAAACAGAAAAGGATGAAGATTTCTGTTTGTAAGAGGAAGATGATTTTAGCAGACAGTAACTGAAATCAATTGCTGTTTCCACACAGGACTGTTGAGATGAAGTAACTTCAGTTGGGGGGAAACAGTTAGCAGTCTTTTCTGCTTAAGGTATGACTAGCCATATTTCTAACAAGACCATGTAATGCTGGAAGGCTGTCATTTCCCCTCATGGGGACCAGTAAGCCATTTTCTTAGTTAAACATAAAAGAATAAAGGGCTTCAAAAAGGGCTTAAAAACTGGTAGACATTTTTCTGGGCTAAAACAATTGCTTTACTAGGCATATTATGCAGATTCTAACTAATTATTGGTATTATAATCTTGGGGAACCTTTAGAAAAACGGCAGGCACTGTGTTGGACACCTTTTTCAGATGGGGGCCTTTCTAGTTATAGACAGAGCCTCATTCTGGGACTGTATAGGGGTTAAATGTAAAAACGGCTCTGAAATTTGGTGTGCAATACTTTTAATGCTTTAAGACACTGTGGTGAAATTTTGGTGAATTTTGAACAATTCCTTCATACTTTTTCACATATTCAGTAATAAAGTGTTTTCAGTTTGAAATTTAAAGTGACAGTAACGGTTTTATTTTAAAACGTTTTTTTGTGCTTTGTTGACAAGTTTAAGCCTGTTTAACATGTCTGTACCATCAGATAAGCTATGTTCTATATGTATGAAAGCCAATGTGTCTCCCCATTTAAATTTATGTGATAATTGTGCCATAGTGTCCAAACAAAGTAAGGACAGTATTGCAACAGATAATGATATTGCCCAAGATGATTCCTTAAAATGAGGGGAGTAAACATGATACTACATCATCCCCTACTGTGTCTACACCAGTTATGCCCACACAGGAGGCCCCTAGTACATCTAGTGCGCCAATACTTATTACCATGCAACAATTAACGGCTGTAATGGATAACTCCATAGCAAATCTTTTATCCAAAATGCCTACTTATCAGAGAAAGCGCGATTGCTCTGTTTTAAACACTGAAGAGCAAGAGGACGCTGATGATAACTGTTCTGACATACCCTCACACCAATCTCAAGGGGCCATGAGGGAGGTTTTGTCTGATGGAGAAATTTCAGATTCAGGAAAAATTTCTCATCAAGCTGAACCTGATGTTGTGACATTTAAATTTAAATTAGAACATCTCTGCGCACTGCTTAAGGAGGTGTTATCTACTCTGGATGATTGTGACAATTTGGTCATTCCAGAGAAATTATGTAAGATGGACAAGTTCCTAGAGGTTCCGGTGCCCCCCAACGCTTTTCCTATACCCAAGCGGGTGGCGGACATAGTAAATAAAGAGTGGGAAAGGCCCGGCATACCTTTTGTTCCCCCCCCTATATTTAAGAAATTATTTCCTATAGTCGACCCCAGAAAGGACTTATGGCAGACAGTCCCCAAGGTCGAGGGGGCGGTTTCTACTCTAAACAAACGCACTACTATTCCTATCGAAGATAGTTGTGCTTTCAAAGATCCTATGGATAAGAAATTAGAGGGTTTGCTTAAAAAGATTTTTGTACAGCAAGGTTACCTTCTACAACCAATTTCATGCATTGTTCCTGTCACTATGGCAGCGTGTTTCTGGTTCGAGGAACTAGAAAAATCGCTCAGTAAAGAATCTTCGTATGAGGAGGTTATGGACAGAGTTTAAGCACTTAAATTGGCTAACTCTTTTGTTTTAGATGCCGCTTTGCAATTAGCTAGATTAGCGGCGAAAAATTCAGGGTTTGCTGTCGTGGCGCGCAGAGTGCTTTGACTAAAGTCTTGGTCTGCGGATGTGTCTTCCAAGACAAAATTGCTTAACATTCCTTTCAAAGGTAAAACATTATTTGGACCTGATTTGAAAGAGATTATTTCAGACATCACTAGGGGAAAGGGCCACGCCCTCCCACAGGATAGGTCTTTTAAGGCTAATAATAATCCTAATTTTCGTCCCTTTCGCAGAAACGGACCAGTCTCTAATTAACGGACCAGTCTCTAATTCTGTATCCTCTAAGCAAGAGGGTAATACTTCACAACCCAAACCAGCCTGGAAACCAATGCAAGGCTGGAACAAGGGTAAGCAGGCCAAGAAGCCTACCACTGCTACCAAAACAGCATGAAGGGATAGCCCCCGATCCGGGACCGGATCTAGTGGGGGACAGACTTTCTCTCTTTGCTCAGGCTTGGGCAAGAGATGTTCAGGATCCTTGGGCGCTAGAAATAGTTTCTCAAGGTTATCTCCTGGAATTCAAGGAACTACCCCCAAGGGGAAGGTTCCACAGGTCTCAATTATCTTCAAACCAAATAAAGAGACAGGCATTCTTACATTGTGTAGAAGACCTGTTAAAGATGGGAGTGATACATCCAGTTCCAATAAGAGAACAAGGAATGGGATTTTATTCCAATCTGTTCATAGTTCCCAAAAAAGAGGGAACATTCAGACCAATTTTGGATCTAAAGATCCTAAACACATTTCTCAGGGTACCATCGTTTAAAATGGAAACTATTCGAACGATCCTACCTACTATCCAGGAAAATCAATTTATGACTACCGTGGATTTAAAGGATGCGTACCTACATATTCCTATCCACAAGGAACATCATCAGTTCCTAAGGTTCGCTTTTCTGGACAAGCATTACCAGTTTGTGGCACTTCCATTTGGATTAGCCACTGCTCCAAGGATTTTCACAAAGGTACTAGGGTCCCTTCTAGCGGTTCTAAGACCAAGGGGCATTGCAGTAGTACCTTACTTGGACGACATCCTGATTCAAGCGTCGTCCCTGTCAAAAGCAAAGGCTCATACGGACATCGTCCTAGCCTTTCTCAGATCTCACGGATGGAAGGTGAACATAGAAAAAAGTTCTCTGTCCCCGTCAACAAGAGTTTGCTTCTTGGGAACAATAATAGATTCCTTAGAAATGAGGATTTTTCTGACAGAGGTCAGAAAATCAAAACTTCTAAGCTCTTGTCAAGTACTTCATTCTGTTCCTCGTCCTTCCATAGCGCAGTGCATGGAAGTAATAGGATTGATGGTTGCAACAATGGACATAGTTCCTTTTGCACGAATTCATCTAAGACCATTACAACTGTGCATGCTCAGACAGTGGAATGGGGATTATACAGACTTGTCTCCGACGATTCAAGTAGATCAAAAGACCAGAGATTCACTCCGTTGGTGGCTGACCCTGGACAATCTGTCACAGGGAATGAGCTTCCGCAGACCAGAGTGGGTCATTGTCACGACCGACGCCAGCCTAGTGGGCTGGGGCGCGGTCTGGGAATCCCTGAAAGCTCAGGGTCTATGGTCTCGGGAAGAGTCTCTTCTCCCGATAAACATTCTGGAACTGAGAGCGATATTCAATGCTCTCAGAGCTTGGCCTCAACTAGCAAAGGCCAAATTCATAAGGTTTCAGTCAGACAACATGACGACCGTTGCATATATCAATCATCAGGGGGGAACAAGGACTTCCCTGGCGATGAAAGAAGTGACCAAGATAATTCAATGGGCGGAGGATCACTCCTGCCACTTGTCTGCGATCCACATCCCAGGAGTGGAAAATTGGGAAGCGGATTTTCTGAGTCGTCAGACATTCCATCCGGGGGAGTGGGAACTCCATCCGGAAATCTTTGCCCAAATAACTCAATTATGGGGCATTCCAGACATCGATCTGATGGCGTCTCGTCAGAACTTCAAGGTTCCTTGCTACGGGTCCAGATCCAGGGATCCCAAGGCGACCCTAGTAGATGCACTAGTAGCACCTTGGACCTTCAACCTAGCTTATGTATTCCCACCGTTTCCTCTCATCCCCAGGCTGGTAGCCAGGATCAATCAGGAGAGGGCCTCGGTGATCTTGATAGCTCCTGCGTGGCCACGCAGGACTTGGTATGCAGACCTGGTCAATATGTCATCGGCTTCACCATGGAAGCTACCTTTGAGACAGGACCTTCTTGTTCAGGGTCCATTCGAACATCCGAATCTGGTTTCCCTCCAACTGACGGCTTGGAGATTGAACGCTTGATTTTATCAAAGCGTGGGTTTTCAGATTCTGTAATAGATACTCTGATTCAGGCTAGAAAGCCTGTAACTAGAAAAATTTACCATAAAATATGGAAAAAAATATATCTGTTGGTGTGAATCTAAAGGATTCCCATGGAACAAGATAAAAATTCCTAAGATTCTATCCTTTCTACAAGAAGGTTTGGAGAAAGGATTATCTGCAAGTTCTCTGAAGGGACAGATCTCTGCTTATATCTGTTTTACTTCACAAAAGACTGGCAGCTGTGGCCAGATGTTCAAGCATTTGTTCAGGCTCTGGTTAGGATCAAGCCTGTTTACAGACCTTTGACTCCTCCCTGGAGTCTAAATCTAGTTCTTTCAGTTCTTCAAGGGGTTCCGTTTGAACCCTTACATTCTGTAGATATTAAGTTATTATCTTGGAAAGTTTTGTTTTTGGTTGCAATTTCTTCTGCTAGAAGAGTTTCAGAGTTATCTGCTCTGCAGTGTTCTCCGCCCTATCTGGTGTTCCATGCAGATAAGGTGGTTTTGCGTACTAAGCCTGGTTTTCTTCCGAAAGTTGTTTCCAACAAAAATATTAACCAGGAGATAGTTGTACCTTCTTTGTGTCCGAATCCAGTTTCAAAGAAGGAACGTTTGTTACACAATTTGGACGTAGTCCGTGCTCTAAAATTCTATTTAGAGGCTACTAAAGATTTCAGACAAACATCTTCCTTGTTTGTTGTTTATTCTGGTAAAAGGAGAGGTCAAAAAGCGACTTCTACCTCTCTTTCCTTTTGGCTTAAAAGCATTATCCGATTGGCTTATGAGACTGCCGGACGGCAGCCTCCTGAAAGAATCACAGCTCACTCCACTAGGGCTGTGGCTTCCACATGGGCCTTCAAGAACGAGGCTTCTGTTGACCAGATATGTAAGGCAGCGACTTGGTCTTCACTGCACACTTTTGCCAAATTTTACAAATTTGATACTTTTGCTTCTTCGGAGGCTATTTTTGGGAGAAAGGTTTTGCAAGCTGTGGTGCCTTCCATTTAGGTGACCTGATTTGCTCCCTCCCTTCATCCGTGTCCTAAAGCTTTGGTATTGGTTCCCACAAGTAAGGATGACGCCGTGGACCGGACACACCAAAGTTGGAGAAAACAGAATTTATGCTTACCTGATAAATTACTTTCTCCAACGGTGTGTCCGGTCCACGGCCCGCCTGGTTTTTTAATCAGGTCTGATGAATTATTTTCTCTAACTACAGTCACCACGGTATCATATGGTTTCTCCTATATATATTTCCTCCTGTCCGTTGGTCGAATGACTGGGGTGGGCGGAGCCTAGGAGGGATCATGTGACCAGCTTTGCTGGGACTCTTTGCCATTTCCTGTTGGGGAAGAGAATATCCCACAAGTAAGGATGACGCCGTGGACCGGACACACCGTTGGAGAAAGTAATTTATCAGGTAAGCATAAATTCTGTTTTTAAGATATGTCCTTGTTTTTTGGTTACAGGAGAGAATTTTAAGTCCTGTAATATTTTAGAGATGAAGAGAGGACTTGTGAGAGTGAAGGGTTAATGAGACTGTTTCACATAAATAGCTTAGTCCAATATAGATTATACAGCTTTAAGACTTAGGTTGTGATAAGTATAATTGCTGTGTTATAGTTCTAGCAAAAGTCTCTTTTAAATGCAGCACAAATATTTAACAATCATGCTTTTTAAGGTACGGTTAGTTTACCTGAAGGTGTTGTTCAATGCTGCTATTTAATCTGAATTGACACTGCAGTGTTTGATGTTCCTTGAGGCCCGGCCAGGAGCGCTTGTAAGTTGCGCGTCTGACGTCACGATCAAGGTGTGTGGCTGTGTACCAATCAGCTGCAAGGAAAGTCGGCACCACGGAGAAGAAAATAAATCTTTACCGGAGCTAGTGTTTGATGAGGCTGTGACCGTGGTCGATGCAGCGATGAATGTAGTAAATGGATTAATGAGGTAGGAGACCTTTAGAGAATGTCCGGAACAATGAAAGTCTGAGAAGCAGATTAGCTTTTTCCAAACAATGGTAGGTAGGATATGTCCAGGTAATATGCCTGTGTAAAGGCTGGATATAGTAATACTTCTTCTTTGCTGTTTGGTTAGAATATTCCTTAGCAATTTGAGGAGAATCAGAAGAGCAAAAGAGTCACAGCAGTCTTGCTACACATCAAAATTAATTGACAACTAGGCAGGGGGAATTGTGGGAACTTATAGAATTGATTTAAAGTGACATAGCTTAGAATAGGAGTTGCCTGCATTACAGGGAAATAACATATCAGAGAAATACCCTGACATGTCCCCCCGTCAAGGAAGCTACACCGCAGCTTTAGGTCCGGGTCTATCAGCATTAGCTCGGTGGAAGGCTGCCAACAATCGTGCACCGTTAAGATTATCAACCGGTTCCCATGAATCCTCATCTGGACCAAAACCTTTCCACCGAACCAGATATTGAAGACGTCCATGCAAAAGTCTTGAATCACGGATTGAAGTGATTTCATAAATCTCCTCTGGAATGGGTGTGAGAGATCCTTGAGAAAAATCAGACTGAATTCTAGTTGGAGTGTAAGGTTTTAGTAGGGATACATGAAAAGTTGGGTGTATGCGAAACTCAGGAGGTAGTTGTAAAGTTATTGCATTTTCATTTATAACCTTTGTGACTTGGTATGGGCCGATAAACAATTGGGAGAATTTTCTGCAAGGGGTTTTGAGTTTGAGGTGTCTGGTGGAGAGCCAAACCTTGTCTCCTACTGAATATATGGGTGGTTTTCTCCTTTTAGCATCATAGTATTTCTTCTGCCGTAGTTGGGCTTCTTTAATAGTTTCCTTCAAGAAAGAGAAAGAATCAGCAATAGTATTAGTTGTTTCATCTACCCGGGGTGATATGGCATTAAGCTGCGGGTGAACCTGAAAAGTGGGATGATAGCCGTAGTTTGAGAAGAAAGGACTTGTTTTGGTGGAGGAATTGAAAGAATTGTTATAAGCGTATTCAGCTGTGGCTAAATTGTCATGCCACTGATCTTGATGAAAGGAACAATAGGACCTTAAATATTGTTCGAGCCATTGATTGACTCTTTCAGTTTGCCCATTTGTTTGGGGATGGAACGCTGTACTATATCGTTGATCGATCTGCAAAACCTTACATAATGCTTTCCAGAATTTGGAGGTGAATTGAGACCCCCTGTCAGTGATGACGACAGAGGGAAGGCCATATAACCGTACAACATTTTGTAGGAATAGTTGTGCAGTTTCAGCAGAAGTTGGAAGTTTTCGATAAGGAAAAAATGAGCCATTTTCGTAAACAGGTCAACTACTACTAGTATGGTATTGCAGTTATTTGATGGTGGAAGATCCACAATAAAGTCCATGCCAATTGTATGCCAAGGCCGATCTGGTATTTGTAGGGATTTTAACAATCCATATGGTTTAGCTTTTTCAGGTTTTAGGATGGCACATCTCTCACATGTGGAGACATATTCTTTGACTGAATGATCAATTTTTGGCCACCAGTAGTTCCTCTTCAGGAGTTCCAGAGTTCTTTGGACAACAGGATGCCCAGCTAGAGGTGCGTCATGATGGGTGTATAATAGAGCTTCTCTGATAGACGGAGGTATGTACAACTTATCTTTATGGTAATAGAGAGAATCAGTTTTTAGTTGTAATTTTGTCTTTGGATATGAGAGATCTTTTTGTTGATTTTCTCGTAAATAGGAGTAAGGATTTAGTATGGCACAGAAATGTTCCGGAGAGAGGATATTTTTAGGAAGAGTTTCTGTTGGAGATGGGCTAATCATTCTGGATAAGGCATCAGCCTTTCCATTCTTTGATCCAGGACGGTAGGTAATGTGGAAGTTGAAGCGAGTGAAATATAAACTCCAACGGAGTTGGCGAGCTAAGAGGGTCTTGCTTGATTGGAGATATTCCAAATTCCTATGATCAGTAAATATCAATATCGGTATCTTGGTTTCTTCAAGTAGATGACGCCAATGTTCAAATGCTTTTCTTATAACCAAGAGCTCCTTATCTCCAATTGAATAGTTCAATTCTGGGGTTGTCATCAATTTTGAGAAAAAAGCCACAGGATGAATTGGATGTGAGGGTGTCTCTCTTTGAGAAAAAATGGCTCCTAGAGCGAAATTGGAGGCATCTACCTCTAAAATGAACTGTAGTGACATGTTGGGGAATTGTAAGATAGGTGCAATTGTGAAGGAGGTTTTAAGAGAGTTGAAAGCTACTTCTGCCTTTGGATTCCAACGGAAAGGGGTCCGAGAACCAGTGAGAGAACTGAGGGATTTTGCTATATTTGAGAAGCCTTTTATGAATTTTCGGTAGAAATTAGCGAATCCTAAGAAGCGTTGGACTTCCTTAGTTGATGTGGGTGTTGGCCAGTTTTGTATGGCTTCTACCTTGTCATCTTCCATTTTAAGACCTGCAGATGAGATATGAGAACCTAGAAAGGAGATTTCAGAAACATGGAAGAGACATTTCTCCGGCTTGGCATAAAGTTGATGTGTACGTAAACGACCAAGAACCCAACGGACATGTTTCTGGTGATCCTGTAGATTATCTGAATAAATAAGGATATCATCCAGGTAGACCACCATGCACACGTCCAAGAGATCTCTAAAGATGTCATTGATGAAATATTGGAACGTGGCTGGGGCATTACATAGGCCAAAGGGCATGACCATGTACTCGTACAATCCATATCGAGTCCTGAAAGCGGTGAGCCACTCATCTCCATCACGAATCCTTACCAGATTATACGCTCCCCTTAGGTCCAACTTAGTGTAAATTTTTGCTTCACTAAGATGCTCTACTAATTCAGGAATTAGAGGGACAGGATATCTATTTTTTACAGTTCTTTTATTTAATTCGCGATAATCAATGATTGGTCTCAATGAGTCGTCTTTGTTTCTGACAAAAAAGATGCCAGCTCCTGCTGGTGAAGTGGAAGGCCTAATAAATCCTTTCTTGAGGTTGTCTTCGATGTAAGTTTTGAGGTGTTCCAGTTCTGGTTGTGACAATGGATATATATGCCCATAGGGAATTGTTGCACCAGGCAAGAGCTCTATAGGGCAATCATAAATGCGGTGAGGGGGCAGCGTCTCAGCCTCCTTTTTACTGAAGACGTCTAGGAAATCATGATATACTTCGTGTAAGGTGAATTCATTGACATGTAGAATCTTATGTGCAGGATGACAAGTCTCTTGACAGTATTTGGAATCGAATGTCACCTGAAGAGTTCCCCAATGAATCTGTGGTTGATGCATCTGCAACCAAGATAAACCTAAAACAATTGGAAACATAGGAGAGGGTATAATGTCAAATGATATGAACTCTACATGTCTTGTGTCAGTTGTTATTTTAATAGGAATAGTCTGGTGTGTAATAGGACCAGTATTTACAAAAGACCTATCAATGACACGTATAGACACTGGTTGAGTTTTCAAACATAAAGGTATTTTATTTTTCTTAGCAAGTTCTGCATCTAGAAAATTGGAGTAAGCCCCGGAGTCAATAATTGCTTCAGTACGGAGTGTTTGACGTTCCCACTGTAAAGAGAGAGAGATTGTACAATAAGCAGAATTTGTGACTTTATTGGTAAAACAGTTATTTGCGATGGGAAACTTACTATTCTTCTGGCGGAGTAGAATAGGACATTCTTTCACGGTATGTGCGGGGAAGCGCAATACATACAGAGATTAGCCCTCTTTCTGCGCAATCTCTCCTCTGGTTGGAGGGGGACCCTTAGTGAACCCCAAATCCATGGGAACTGGAGGTCCTTGGAAGTGGTGGTAGAGGAAGTTGTTGGGAAAGTATTTATGTGATGGGTCTAGATGAGAGCGCTAGGCACGCCTTTCTCTTAATCTTCGGTCTACATGAATAGGACAGATCAATCAAACCTTCCAGGGTCCTCGTAGTTCTGTGCGGGCTATACTCATCCTTGAGAGAGTCATTTAATCCAAGTCTGTATTAATTGCGGAGAGATATATCACTCCATTGAGAATCTTGAACATAAAGTTTAAACTCAGTTAAATATTCTTCAACGGGTCTGCGACCCTGTCTTAGTGTACGCATACTGTTTTCTGCAGAAAGCTGTTTCTGAGTATCTTCATAAAGTGTACCCATTTGGGAAAAAAAATCTGAGAGAGAAGCTAGTATAGGATCATCACTCTCAAAAAAAAACATCTGCCCACTTCCTGGGTTCACCTCTTAAAAATGAGATGACTGTCATTACTTTCAGCCTTTCGTTATGATAAGTTCTTGGCCTCATTTGAAACAATAAGTTACAGGCATTTTTGAACTGTCTAAACATAGACCTATGTCCAGAAAATAAATCAGGTAGGGCAACTTGAGGTTCTGGGGTGGTATCCCTGGCAATAGCCCTTAAAGCATCATTTTGGATTTGTAATTCTCTAACATTCTGAGTAAGTTGATCCACTCATTGTGAAAGGTTGTAAACAACTGTGGGGATATCTGCTGGATACATTTTTAGAGGTCAATTAATATGTAATGCAGCATTATTTTATTTATGAATTTATGAGATTTTGGGATCACAACTGCAGATTAGATTGAGAGTTGAAGAAAATTACTATGAGGGGTTGCCTATATCCCTTTTAAGATATGTCCCTTGTTTTTTGGTTACAGGAGAGAATTTTAAGTCCTGTAATATTTTTAGAGATGAAGAGAGGACTTGTGAGAGTGAAGGGTTAATGAGACTGTTCACATAAATAGCTCAGTCCAATATAGATTATACAGCTTTAAGACTTAGGTTGTATAAGTATAATTGCTGTGGTATAGTTGTAGCAAAAAGTCTCTTTTAAATGCAAGCACAAATATTTAACAATCAAGCTTTTTAAGGTACGGTTAGTTTACCTGAAGGTGTTGTTCAATGCTGCTATTTAATCTGAAATGACACTGCAGTGTTTGATGTTCCTTGAGGCCCGGCCGGGAGCGCTTGTAAGTTGCGCGTCTGACGTCACGATCAAGGTGTGTGGCTGTGTACCAATCAGCTGCAAGGAAAGTCGGCACCACAGAGAAGAAAATAAATCTTTACCGGAGCTAGTGTTTGATGAGGCTGTGACCGTGGTCGATGCAGTGATGAATGTAGTAAATGGATTAATGAGGTAGGAGACCTTTAGAGAATGTCCGGAACAATGAAAGTCTGAGAAACAGATTAGCTTTTTCCAAACAATGGTAGGTAGGATATGTCCAGGTAATATGCCTGTGTAAAGGCTGGATATAGTAATACTTCTTCTTTGCTGTTTTGGTTAGAATATTCCTTAGGCAATTTGAGGAGAATCAGAAGAGCAAAAGAGTCACAGCAGTCTTGCTACACATCAAAATTAATTGACAACTAGGCAGGGGGAATTGTGGGAACTTATAGAATTGATTTAAAGTGACATAGCTTAGAATAGGAGTTGCCTGAATTAAAGGGACATAACATATTAGAGAAATACCCTGACAACTGAAGACCGCTGGAACTGAAGACCGGAGCCGGAGCGTGGAGGATCCCTCTTCATACGATCGCCGCCGTTACGCCGTACCTGAATAGGAATTCAAGGTACGCGATTAAAAATGGCATCCCTTGAATTCCTATTGGCTGATTTGAACCTTCAAATTCAAATCAGCCAATCGGATGCGAGCTACTTTAATTCTATTGGCTGATTTGAATAGCCAATAGAATAAGAGCTACTGGTAATTCTATTGGCTATTCCAATCATCTAATCGCGTACCGTTGAATTCCTATTCAGTGTACTGCGGCAATCGTATGAAGAGGATCCTCCACGCTCCGGCTCCGGTCTTCAGTTTCAGCGGGTCTTCAGTTCCAGCATCGCCGATCTTTAAGTTCCAGCATCGCCGGTCCTTCATTTCCAGATGGACGGTCTTCAGCTCTGCGGTCATTGGTCTTCAACTCTCTGCTCCGCGCAGGCTGGATCCTGGAAGAAGAAGATGTCGCCGCCTGGAAGAAGACTTCTTCGCCTGGAACAGGACCTTCTCCGCCGGTCTTCAGGACAGGTAAGGGAGCACTTGGGGGGTTAGACTTAGGTTTTTTAAGGGAGATTGGGTGGGTTAGAGTAGGGGTATGTGGGTGGTGGGTTGTAATGGGGGGTTGTTGTTTTTTTACAGGCAAAAGAGCTGATTACTTTGGGGCAATGCCCCACAAAAGGCCCTTTTAAGGGCTGGTAATAGAGCTGATTACTTTTGTAATTTAGATTAGGGTAGGGACATTTTTTTATTTTGGGGGGCTTTGTTATTTTATTAGGGGGCTTAGAATAGGTGTAATTAGCTTAAAAATCTTGTAATCTTTTTCTATTTTATGTAATTTAGTGTTTGTTTGATTTTTTAATTTAGTTTAGTGTATTTAATTATAGTTTAGATAATTGTAGTTTATTTTAATTAATTTATTGATAGTGTAGGTGTATTTGTAACTTATGTTAGGATTTATTTTACAGGTAAATTGTAATTATTTAAACTAGGTAGCTATTAAATAGTTATGAACTATTTAATAGCTATTGTACCTAGTTAAAATAAATACCAAGTTACCTGTACAATAAATATAAACCCTAAAATAGCTACAATGTAATTATTAATTATATTGTAGCTATCTTAGGGTTTATTTTATAGATAAGTATTTAGTTTTAAAATAGGAATAATTTAGTCAATATTATTAATATTATTTAGATTTAATTTAATAATAATTAAGTTAGGGGTGTTAGGGTTAGATAGGGTTAATATAGTTAATATATATATATAAAACTATATTAACTATATTAACCCTAATATAATTAGGTTTAATATAGTTAATAAAGGTGGCAGCGGTGTTTAGGGGGATTAGATTAGGGGTTAATATATTTAATATAGGTGGCGGCGGTATAGGGGGATTAGATTAGGGGGGTTTAGACATTTATTATAGGTGGCGGCGGGTGTAGGGGGATTAGATTAGGGGTGTTAGACATTTATTATAGGTGGCCGGCGGGTGTCGGGGGGATTAGATACAGACAAAATAGCGGATTACTTTGTGACAATGCCCGCAAAAAGCTCCTTTAAGGGCTGGTAAAAGAGCTGGGTAACTGTTGGGGCAATGCCCCGCAAAAGGCCCTTTTAAGGGCTGGTAATAGAGCTGGTTACTTTGGGGCAATGCACGCAAAGGCCCTTTTCAGGCTATTTGTAGGGTTAGACTTAGGTTAGTGGTAGGGAAAATTTTAGTAATTTAGGGTTAATAAATTTAATATAGGTGGCGGCGTGTATAGTGGGATTAGATTAGGGGTTAATAAATTTAATATAGGTGGCGGCGTAGATAAGGGGATTAGATTAGGGGGTAATACATTTATTATAGGTTTGCGGCGGGTGTAGGGGGATTTAGATTACAGGCAAAAGAGCTGATTACTTTGTGACAATGCCAAGCAAAAGGCCCTTTTAAGGCTGGTAAATAGAGCTGGTTACTTTGGGCAATGCCCGCAAAAGGCCCTTTTAAGGGCGTGGTAATAGAGCTGGTTACTTTGGGGCAATGCCACGCAAAAAGCCCTTTTCCAGGGCTATTTTTAATTTAGTTTAGGGTAGGGGACAATTTTAGTATTTTAGGTGTAATAAATTTATTATAGGTGGCGGCGGTGTAGGGGTGATTAGATTAGGGGTAATATATTTAATATAGGTGGCGGCGGTTGTAGGGGGATTAGATTAGAGGTTAATACATTAATATAGGTGGCGTGCGGTGTAGGGGGGATTAGATTAGGGGGTAATATAGTTAAAATAGGTGGCGGGTGGGGTAGGGGGCTCACATTAGGGGTAATAATTTTAATATAAATGGCGGCGGTTGTAGGGGGATTACATTAGGGGTTAATAATTTTAATGTAGGTGGCGACGGTGTTGGGGGCTCACATTAGGGGGTTAGACATTTAATGTAGGTTGCGGCCGGGGTCCAGGACGGCGTGTTTAGGGGGTTAAACACTTTATAGGGGATTGCGGCGGGGTGATCGCGGTTGACAGGTAGATAGACATTGCGCAATGCTGTTAGGTGTTAGGTTTTATTTTGCAGCTAGGTTTAGGGAGTTACGGGGGCTCCAATACACAGCGTAAGGCTTACTACGCCTGCAATTTGTGGCAAGGTGAAAATGGAGTAAGAATTCCTCCATTTTCGCCACGTAAGTCCTTACGCTGTATATTGGATACCAAACTGTGCTGGTTTGGTATACCTGCTATGGGCCAAAAAACTAACGGCCGAAGGCAGAAAAATATACGAGCGTAACTTCTATGTTACGCCGTATATGTGATACCAAACCAGCGCAAAATTTGGCGTTGCAGGCTTTTGTGGGCGACGATTTATATCGGATCGCGGCCCAGAGGTTATTAATGACATGATATATATTTCAGTGTTGCAAAGTCAGCTATACAAATAAGCTACAAGCACAGCTTAAAGGGATACTAAACCCCAATTTTTTCTTCTTTCATGATTCAGATAGAGCATACAATTTTAAGGCAACTTTCTAATTTAATCCTAGTATTCATTTTTCTTTATTCTCGTGCTATTTTTATTTGAAAAGCAGGAATGTAAAGCTTAGGAGCCGGCCCATTTTTGTTTAGCACCCTGGATAGCGCTTGCTTATTGGTGGCTACTTTAACCACCAATCAGCAAGTACTACCCAGGTGCTGAAACAAAAATGGGCCGGCTCCTAAGCTTTACATTCCTGCTTTTCAATAAAAATGTAAAATGACATGCTCTATCTGAATCATTAAAGAAAAAAATTGGGGGTTTAGTATCCCTTTTAACATATATGGGCGAGATTACAAATACGGCGTAGGCTTCAGCAGCTGGGAGTGATGCCACTGACATTGCAATATGACCTGTGGCAACATTCATGGCCAGAGGAATAACCCACTTTGGGTTTTAGGGGGAGCCAACACAGGCACAAAGGGTACAAGTATTCCCCCCCCCCCACAAATACAATCACATTCTCAGCTATTCTCCTGGCACACTGTCACAGGATGAGGATATTGAAGAGGCTGGGTGGTCGCACATTATGCCAACAGTGGGACTTTGATTCATCCTGCCAACATTCATAATCTGCTGCATTAAGACAAGCTCCAACATCTGCATGCATTTGATTGAGCTCCACCATCAGCAGCATATAGGAGAGCTCCACCATCTGCTGCATTCGGACGAGCTCCACCATCAGCAGCATTAGGATGAGCTCCACCATCTGCTGCATTCGGACGAATTCCACCATCTTCAGAAATTCAAGATATAGCATCAGCAGAAGCACCAACATCAGCTTCAGCAGAAGCACCAACATCAGCAGCAGCTTTAGCAGAAGCAACAACATCAGCTTCAGCAGAAGCACCCAACATCAGCAGGCAGCAGAAGCAGAAGTGCAGCAACAGCAGCAGCAGCAGCAGCTTCAACAATTCCATCCCAAGATTCAACATCTACCAGCATCACCTGTTCTCGTGGACTACTGGCCCTCAAACAACTGCCAGACATGTTGTTCAACAAGTGAGTGATGCATTGGATTCTCCCATGGATGCTGAATACATTAGGATATAGAGAAGGATACTCAGAAGCACAGATAGGTTCCACGATGGGGCATAGAGGCTGCTGAGAGACATGGCAACATCGTTACGGGAAACTGTGGACAATCAGTCACAGATGATGAGATGGCTGGTTGATATGCAGCTGCAGGTGGACAATAAATCCAGAGAACATAATCAGCTTTTGGGGTGTGTTGGTGGAACACTTACACACCAGCAAGATACAGGCCTCAAGCCTATCATCTGCCACTAGCACACCACCTGAAACACCAGAAACTGCAAGGAGCAAGGAGGACAAGGCAATCCACCACAGGCGGTCGGCCGACCTAGGTAAGCTAAAAATTTTCAGGGTACCCAACTGGTTAAAAAAGAGTGTCCTCAATCCCTGTAGTTAATTGAAGTTCCGATATGTTTAGCTAGGTGAATGGTATACGGTTATGTTATAAACAGTTCCAGTAGTATTTATATCTTTATCGGTGTTAGTGCAATAACACAGTTCTGTCCATATTTATATATCCATTACTGAAAACCGGAAGTATTTGTCTGGTTTTTAGTGTACCCGTTAAGTGTTTATTTAAGAGTTTTCTCCTTTTTAGTAGGAATATCCGTAAGATGTTTTAACATAAGAAGTCAATACTCACTGTCTGTAAGGTTTCCAGTTCACTTTTTCCAATTCTCCTTATCTAAGGATTCCAGTTCACTTTTTCCAGCTCTCCTCATCACCTGTCCTCTCCCTACCTGCATTTAAGTCATCACATGACTGCAAACAGGTGCTTAGTTATTGCACTTGTAGCAGCTACCTGCAAACCTGCTAATTTATGCTACTGTGTGAATCTCCAAGCTAGATATTCAATTTCATTCTCACTATTTTGATTCATAAAGTTTTCTACTCCTCTCCATTTCAATGGATTATTAGAAGAACAGTCTGATTGACTTCTACAAACATTTGTTCATTCTATCCTGGAACTGTTTCCTACGGATCTCTTTTTCTCACTGCACCTTTGCAGCGGATTACAAAGTTCTTCCTACAACCAGCTTACCGCTCCCGGAGACTCCCTTCTCAAAGAAACACTTTCCAGGTCTGTTTTATAAAAGATCTCCTCTGCCTAAGATAACATCTTACAGCCTGTAACACCGCAGTTACTTTCTTTACTAATGGCGTCTGCCGCTGTCAATCAACTGCTCCGCTCCTTCCTCTAGCCAGAACTCAGCTCCGCTCATTTGCGGTCACAGCGCTCAGCTGCCAATATCATCTGCTGTCTCTCTCTGCTACCAAACGAGTTAAGGGGGAAACTTACCAACTTATTTTCTGCAGAGGCTTCCTTGTTCTGATATCGGATCCCCTCCTACCGCAAACATCCTGTAAGTCTCTGTTACTGTGAAAGTTCTATATACCAGTTACTTAAGAACACACCTTGAACTTTGTTATATATAAATATCCTTCCTACTGTGATTGGGGGCACTACTATAACCCTTTTTGCAAATTACTTCAAAGTAATCTTTTCACCTTATCTCCAAACAGTCTATGCTATTTAATAGCCTGTTATATAAGGTGCTACATTTCAATAATTTATAAGTCTGCAGTTGAGATCCCCTACCCTCTTTACAAGGCAACAAATATACAGGCCTCACAGAATAACTAAGCCAGTTATGGATCCAGCAGACTTGCCTAATATAGTTTATAATCGATCTCATAGAGTCGATGAACTCACTCAGGGTATGAGGGAGTTAAAGGCTGAAAACAACGGTTTAAAGAAAGCTATTAAGGACATAAACTCTGCTAAGACACACACTACTGATTCAACTGTTGAACCACATATATCGTCTCCAGAGCCGTTTCATGGGGATAGAGCATTATATCGTCAGTACAGAAATGCTTGCCTTTTAACTTTTAATCTAAAACCTATCACTAACCCAAATGACAGAGTGAAGGTTCTAACTATGATTTCCTACTTACGCGGGGAACCCAGCATTTGGGCTGATACCCTTTTCGAGACTAATAGTCCGATTCTATCTTCGATGCAATCCTTTCTCGCAGTTATGGATGAGTTGTACTCAGATTCAAATGTACAGCTCACAGCCGAGACTAAGCTTAGGAAATTAAAACAAGGCAACCGGCCTGTTGAATGTTATATAACGGACTTTAAACAGTATGCTACCGACAGCCAATGGAACACCATAGCATTGAAAAATCAATTTCGCCTTGGCCTGTCTGATCAAGTGAAAGACGAACTTGCTCGCACGGAGCTCCCAGATTCATTGGAAGGCCTCATTAGACTCTCTATGCAGATTGATCGGCGGCTGAGAGAAAGAAAGTCTGAACGCCATTACGGAGATACCACTCATAGAAGGCCTACTATGTCGGCACAACCACCTCATTCTTCCACTTCGAGCCACCCTGAGCCCATGGAGATAGGAGTCTTTAGAGGCCCTCTTTCCTCAGAAGAGAGATTCAGAAGAAAGTCTAGAGGCTTATGTATGTACTGCGGTTCTCCTTCTCACTCGATCCGCGAGTGCACCTCTCTGCACAAGAATAAAAACAGTAAGTCTTGCCCTTCTCTGACTTCTTTGATTGTGCATGATCAGCCAGCTCATTGTCTTTTACCTCTCTCTTTGCAGTGGGACAACAGGCATATGAAGACAGAGGCAATAATTGACACCGGAGCACAAGCAAATTATATTGATGCTTCCCTTGTATTTAGAAATAAAATTCCTCTGAGCAAAAAATTGTGTCCTGTTTCTATTAAAGTAGTTGATGGTTCTGAAATCTCATCGGGTCCTATTACCCACCACACCATTCCCATCCTCGTTACTACTGTTGGTTTACATCAAGAATACATCACCTTTGATGTTATTACTTCACCTCTTTTTCCCATAGTTTTAGGGATACGTTGGCTCCAGTTACATGAACCTGATATCACCTGGAGCAGTTTAAAGCTGGAATTTAACTCATCCTATTGTAAACAGACCTGTTATCAACATCACTCCTTGCTTCATCTGTCGGAAACCACACAAATTCCGGACGTCTATTTGAAGTTTTCGGATGTATTCAGCAAAAAAGAAGCGGAAACTCTCCAACCTCATCGCTCCTACACTGCCCTATCGACCTAAGACCTGGCACTTCACCACCTTTTGGTCATCTCTATCCACTGTCACAACCAGAATTGGATCACCTTAAGTCCTACCTGGATGATAATTTAAAGAAGGGTTTTATCCGTCCTTCTGTGTCTTTTGCAGCATCTGGGTTTTTCTTCGTCAGAAATAAGGATAATTCTCTACGCCCTATTATCGACTTCAGAGAATTAAACAAAATAACCATCAAGAACCGCTATCCGTTGCCACTTATACCGGAATTAATAGAAAGGCTTCAACATGCTAAACTCTTCACTAAACTGGACTTAAGAGGGTTTTATAACCTTGTTAGGATGAGGGAAGGCGACGAGTGGCTGACCGCCTTTCGAACTCGCTACGGCCTCTTCAAATATCTGGTCATGCCATTCGGTCTCACCAATGCGCCCGCAACCTTCCAGTTCTTTGTGAACGATATCTTCCACGATCTACTAGATGTTTGTGTGATAGTGTACCTGGACGACATTCTGATATATTCCAACACCCTTGATGATCACATAAAACATGTCAGCTGGATACTCTCTCGACTTCAAGTTCATCGACTTTACACTAAGTTCGAGAAATGTGTCTTCCATACAACCCAGATTGACTTCCTTGGTTATACTATTGGACCACTTGGCATACAAATGCAAGAGAATAAAGTAGATTCCGTCAGAACCTGGCCACAACCCAAGAATAGGAAGGATTTGCAACGCTTCCTTGGGTTCAGCAATTATTTCAGGAAGTTCATTAGGAATTTCTCACATAAAGTTAAACCTCTGACCTCACTCACTAGTGTTTGTGTTCCTTTCCATTGGAACAATGCGGCAACCAAAGCTTTTCAATCTCTAAAAAACTCTTTCACCTCTGCTGCAATTCTGCAGTTTCCTGATCCCTCTCTGCAGTTCACTCTTGAACTATGCGGTTGGTGCGATACTGTCACAACGAAAAGGTCTCAAGGAACCCCTTCATCCTGTGGCTTTTTACTCAAAGTTTCTCTCATCTGCAGAGATGAACTATTCCATCGGTGACAAGGAGTTACTTGCCATTAAAAGGGCTTTCGAGAACTGGAGACATTTATTAGAGGGCACGTCTCTTCCTATCCTAATATATACTGATCATCGCAATCTTGAATTTTTACAAAAAAAACAAAACTCTCTCAGGTAGACAAGTTCATTGGAGTTTATACTTCAGCAGATTTAATTTTCAAATCATTTACAGACCTGGCACTAGGAATGGTAAGGCTGATGCATTTTCCAGAAGGGATCCAAGACCAATAAACTCCCAAGAACCCACCTTGATTATTCCAGCTGAAAGATTCCTCGGTCTTCTATCCAATATTGAATCACAAGTACAACATTCTCTACTCACCGATACAGAAATACCTTACCACCAACTCACCCTCCGAAATAATTTGTACTTCCATGGAGAGAAGTTATACATACCAAAAGATCTTAGGAATGATGTAATCAGACAACATCATAATCCACCTCTTATTGGTCATCCTGGCATTAAGAAAACTAAATCTCTTCTTGACCGTTTTTTCTGGTGGCCAGATATGGTCTCTACAGTTAAAACCTATATACAAGACTGCACCATCTGTATTACTTCTAAAAAGGATAGGAATAAACCTTATGGTCACCTCTTACCTATTGAAATACCCAACAGACCTTGGCTTCACATAGGTATGGACTTCCTAGTGGAACTGCCTTTAAGTAATGGTTTCAATACCATTCTTGTCGTCACAGACATTCTGACTAAAATGGCCATTTTTATTCCTTTCCACAAACTACCGACTTCCAGTGAAACAGCCCAACTGTTTCTGAATTCTGTTGTCAGATACCACGGTCTTCCAACTACTATAACAACTGACAGAGGTACTCAGTTCACCTCTAAGTTTTGGAAACATCTCTCTCAACATTTGCAAATTGACCATTGTTTAAGTTCAGCATTTCATCCACAGACCAAGGGGCAAACCGAGAAGCTAAACCAATGGCTCAAGCAATATCTCCGCTGTTACTGCTCATATCACCAAACCAACTGGGCTCATTATCTATACATGGCTGAGTTTGCTTATAACAATTCCAACAATAGTTCCACTAATGTCTCACCATTTTTTGCAAATTATGCTTTTCACCCCAATTTCAGAATACAGGATAGTCAACCAGTTAACTCTCCAAAAGTTGATGACCTCTTGCAAACCATTGTTGAGAATTTTCATTTCCTAAAACAGAACATACAAAACGCTCAAGCCTCACAGAAGAAGTACTACGACTTACGGAGGAGACCTGCTCCCACTTATGCTGTTGGAGATAGGGTTTGGCTCTCCACCAAAAACATCAAAATACCAGTTCCTTGTAAGAAACTTTCTGGTTTGTATATTGGTCCATTCCTAGTTACCCGAGTAGTCAATCCAAATGCTGTTTCTTTGGAACTGCCGCCCAGCATATCAGTTCACCCGACCTTTCATGTGTTGCGGTTGAAACCAGCCACTGATTCGACACCTACCTCTAGTGTCCTGCCTCCTGCGGCTTCGCCATTGGACTCTGACTCTTTTGAGGTCCAGGATATTCTTGATTCTAGAATCCACAATGGACAATTGCAATATCTGGTTCGCTGGAAAGGATTCTCCCCGGATGATGACACTTGGGAACCTCACACTCACATTGATGCTCCACGTCTTCTTTCCCGCTTTCATAGGCGTTATCCTCAACGCCCGAAGCATCAGGTTTTTTAAGGGAGATTGGGTGGGTTAGAGTAGGGGTATGTGGGTGGTGGGTTGTAATGGGGGGTTGTTGTTTTTTTTACAGGCAAAAGAGCTGATTACTTTGGGGCAATGCCCCACAAAAGGCCCTTTTAAGGGCTGGTAATAGAGCTGATTACTTTTGTAATTTAGATTAGGGTAGGGACATTTTTTTATTTTTGGCTTTGTTATTTTATTAGGGGGCTTAGAATAGGTGTAATTAGCTTAAAAATCTTGTAATCTTTTTCTATTTTATGTAATTTAGTGTTTGTTTGTTTTTTTAATTTAGTTTAGTGTATTTAATTATATTTTAGTTTAGATAATTGTAGTTTATTTAATTAATTTATTGATAGTGTAGGTGTATTTGTAACTTATGTTAGGATTTATTTTACAGGTAAATTGGTAATTATTTTAACTAGGTAGCTATTAAATAGTTATTAACTATTTAATAGCTATTGTACCTAGTTAAAATAAATACCAAGTTACCTGTAAAATAAATATAAACCCTAAAATAGCTACAATGTAATTATTAATTATATTGTAGCTATCTTAGGGTTTATTTTATAGATAAGTATTTAGTTTTAAATAGGAATAATTTAGTCAATATTATTAATATTATTTAGATTTAATTTAATAATAATTAAGTTAGGGGTGTTAGGGTTAGATAGGGTTAATATAGTTAATATATATAATATAAAAACTATATTAACTATATTAACCCTAATATAATTAGGCTTAATATAGTTAATATAGGTGGCGGCGGTGTAGGGGGATTAGATTAGGGGTTAATATATTTAATATAGGTGGCGGCGGTATAGGGGGATTAGATTAGGGGGTTAGACATTTATTATAGGTGGCGGCGGTGTAGGGGGATTAGATTAGGGGGTTAGACATTTATTATAGGTGGCGGCGGTGTCAGGGGATTTAGATTACAGACAAAATAGCGGATTACTTTGTGACAATGCCCCGCAAAAAGCCCTTTTAAGGGCTGGTAAAAGAGCTGGTTACTTTGGGGCAATGCCCCGCAAAAGGCCCTTTTAAGGGCTGGTAATAGAGCTGGTTACTTTGGGGCAATGCCACGCATTCTGATTTATGTATTTGTTCCATCCTTAGGCATTAAGTCATACTCATTGACATATGTATTTTGATACACCTAACAACATTTAATCCATAGATTTATAGATTGGGTTTGCTGTACACTTATTGACATTTTTTCACTTACAGCTTTAGGATAGTCATTTATATATACATAGAGTATTACATATTTGAGACTGGTATAACTTTTATTAGTAACAGGTCAGTTTCAATTTATAAACACTGCAATATGATACATTAGGATAACTCTAAAGGTTAGGTTTTACATTAGAGAAAGCCGATATACAGTGTTTGCAGTTCTATTCTTTTATATATATTTGTCTGTGAAATGCCTTATAATCATTGCTTTATTATGCTGGTTTGACTTGTAGTTGACACTTGTTAAGTTTCACAGGAAACTAATCAAAGTTCAAACACGCCTATTGTTTTTGAACCAATCACAGCCCAGGGGGGCCTTTTTTTAAACTGAATTGATTAGCAATGTGATATTGGCTATGAGTAAGGCTACGGCCGAAACGCGTAAGCCACAGTTCTAGGTGTTTTGGACTTTCTGTGTTCTGTCCCCATGTTTGGATTTTAAATTGTTACAATAAAGTTTTTGATTTTTTAAATCTGACCCCGGACCTGTTCTATCATTTTTGGATTCATTTTGCCGTTTCACCGAGGATCGGATTAAAGGAGTGAGTGCTGGTACTTATTGTCCAATGGGAGGAAGGAAGGTGTGCAACGGTTAACCAATCAGGATTGTTAACGTCAGCAGTGAGTCACGCCAAGGCCTGTGTGTGTTTGGATCTACCTGTTGGAGAGGAGTTTGTTTGGCGAGCGGTGTTAGGCATATCCGCAAGTAAACCCAGAGGAAGGAACCGCGAGACAGCCCAGGATCACCGGAGTCGCCAGTCTCCCTCAGAATTGACTGTGAGTACACGGATAACACTGTGGCAGGGCGGTGATTGCTATATATTGCTGTATAATTGGCTAAGTAATTCACTACACAATATTAAGCTCTGTTACCCAGTGTCTTACACGGATTGTACCGTATGAAGCGGTGTATGCATCAACTCACTATTCAACAACTATATTGCTCTAAACACACAGGCTGAACTGTATCAAGGAATTAATTGACAACAACTTTGTTGTGTATCACATACGTGTTTTATCACATGTGCCATTACACTCCCTAAGTACCAGCACCTTTTCCCAACATAGTATACATAATTTTGGGGACTGTATGAATAGGTGATCTTGTCAGCCAAATTGTTTTTTCTTGGATACTTTGGGGCAATGCCACGCAAAAGGCCCTTTTCAGGGCTATTTGTAGGGTTAGACTTAGGTTTAGTGGTAGGGAAATTTTAGTATTTTAGGGGTTAATAAATTTAATATAGGTGGCGGCGGTATAGGGGGATTAGATTAGGGGTTAATAAATTTAATATAGGTGGCGGCGGTATAGGGGGATTAGATTAGGGGGTAATACATTTATTATAGGTTGCGGCGGTGTAGGGGGATTTAGATTACAGGCAAAAGAGCTGATTACTTTGTGACAATGCCCCGCAAAAGGCCCTTTTAAGGGCTGGTAATAGAGCTGGTTACTTTGGGCAATGCCCCGCAAAAGGCCCTTTTAAGGGCTGGTAATAGAGCTGGTTACTTTGGGGCAATGCCACGCAAAAAGCCCTTTTCAGGGCTATTTTTAATTTAGTTTAGGGTAGGGACATTTTAGTATTTTAGGGTGTAATAAATTTATTATAGGTGGCGGCGGTGTAGGGTGATTAGATTAGGGGTTAATATATTTAATATAGGTGGCGGCGGTGTAGGGGGATTAGATTAGAGGTTAATACATTTAATATAGGTGGCGGCGGTGTAGGGGGATTAGATTAGGGGGTAATATAGTTAAAATAGGTGGCGGTGGGGTAGGGGGCTCACATTAGGGGGTAATAATTTTAATATAAATGGCGGCGGTGTAGGGGGATTACATTAGGGGTTAATAATTTTAATGTAGGTGGCGACGGTGTTGGGGGCTCACATTAGGGGGTTAGACATTTAATGTAGGTTGCGGCCGGGTCCAGGAGCGGCGGTTTAGGGGTTAAACACTTTATTAGGGATTGCGGCGGGGGATCGCGGTTGACAGGTAGATAGACATTGCGCATGCGTTAGGTGTTAGGTTTTATTTTGCAGCTAGTTTAGGGAGTTACGGGGCTCCAATACACAGCATAAGGCTTACTACGCCTGCAATTTGTGGCAAGGTGAAAATGGAGTAAGATTTCTCCATTTTCGCCACGTAAGTCCTTACGCTGTATATTGGGTACCAAACTGTGCTGGTATGGTATACCTGTCTATGGGCCAAAAAACTACGGCCGAAGGCAGAAATATACGAGTGTAACTTCTATGTTACGCCGTATATGTGATACCAAACCAGTGCAAAATTTGGCGTTGCCGGCTTTTGTGGGCGACGATTTATATCGGATCGCGGCCCAGAGGTTATTAATGACATGATATATATTTCAGTGTTGCAAAGTCAGCAATACAAATAAGCTACAAGCACAGCTTAAAGGGATACTAAACCCAATTTTTTCTTCTTTCATGATTCAGATAGAGCATACAATTTTAAGCAACTTTCTAATTTACTCCTAGTATTCATTTTTCTTTATTCTCTTGCTATTTTTATTTGAAAAGCAGGAATGCAAAGCTTAGGAGCCAGCCCATTTTTGGTTTAGCACCCTGGATAGCGCTTGCTTATTGGTGGCTACTTTAACCACCAATCAGCAAGTACTACCCAGGTGCTGAAACAAAAATGGGCCGGCTCCTAAGCTTTACATTCCTGCTTTTCAAATAAAAATGTAAAATAACATGCTCTATCTGAATCATTAAAGAAAAAAATTGGGTTTAGTATCCCATTAACATATAGGGCGAGATTACAAATACGGCGTAGGCTTCAGCAGCTGGGAGTGATGCCACTGACATTGCAATATGACCTGTGGCAACATTCATGGCCAGAGGAATATCCCCACTTTGGGTTTTAGGGGGAGACAACACAGGCACAAAGGGTACAAGTATTCCCCCCCCCCCACAAATGCAATCACATTCTCAGCTATTCTCCTGGCACACTGTCACAGGATGAGGATATTGAAGAGGCTGGGTGGTCGCACATTATGCCACAGTGGGACTTTGATTCATCCTGCCAACATTCATAATCTGCTGCATTAAGACAAGCTCCACCATCTGCTGCATTTGGATGAGCTCCACCATCAGCAGCATTAGGATGAGCTCCACCATCTGCTGCATTCGGACGAGCTCCACCATCAGCAGCATTAGGATGAGCTCCACCATCTGCTGCATTCGGACGAATTCCACCATCTTCAGAAATTCAAGATATAGCATCAGCAGAAGCACCAACATCAGCTTCAGCAGAAGCACCAACATCAGCAGCAGCTTCAGCAGAAGCAACAACATCAGCTTCAGCAGAAGCACCAACATCAGCAGCAGCAGAAGCAGAAGCAGCAACAGCAGCAGCAGCAGCTTCAACAATTCCATCCCAAGATTCAACATCTACCAGCATCACCTGTTCTCTGGACTCCTGGCCCTCAAACAACTGCCAGACATGTTGTTCAACAGTGAGTATGCATTGGATTCTCCCATGGATGCTGAATACATTAGGATATAGAGAAGGATACTCAGAAGCACAGATAGGTTCCACAGATGGGGCATAGAGCTGCTGAGAGACATGGCAACATCGTTACGGGAAACTGTGGACAATCAGTCACAGATGATGAGATGGCTGGTTGATATGCAGCTGCAGGCGGACAATAAATCCAGAGAACATAATCAGCTTTTGGGTGTGTTGGTGGAACACTTTACACACCAGCAAGATACAGCCTCAAGCCTATCATCTGCCACTAGCACACCACCTGAAACACCAGAAACTGCAGGAGCAAGGAGGACAAGGCAATCTACCACAGGCGGTCGGCCGACCTAGTAAGCTAAAAATGTTCAGGGTACCCAACTGTGTCCTCAATCCCTGTAGTTAATTGAAGTTCAGTATGTTTAGCTAGGTGAATGGTATACGGTTATGTTATAAACAGTTCCAGTAGTATTTATATCTTTATCGGTGTTAGTGCAATAACACAGTTCTGTCCATATTTATATATCCATTACTGAAAACCGGAAGTATTTGTCTGGTTTTTAGTGTACCCGTTAAGTGTTTATTTAAGAGTTTTCTCCTTTTTAGTAGGAATATCCGTAAGATGTTTTAACATAAGAAGTCAATACTCACTGTCTGTAAGGT
The DNA here is from genome assembly GCF_027579735.1 of Bombina bombina. Classification (NCBI taxonomy): domain Eukaryota; kingdom Metazoa; phylum Chordata; class Amphibia; order Anura; family Bombinatoridae; genus Bombina; species Bombina bombina. The sequence goes on along the minus strand of NC_069501.1, from coordinate 974,716,239 downwards.
TTCCAGTTCACTTTTTCCAATTCTCCTTATCTAAGGATTCCAGTTCACTTTTTCCAGCTCTCCTCATCACCTGTCCTCTCCCTACCTGCATTTAAGTCATCACATGACTGCAAACAGGTGCTTAGTTATTGCACTTGTAGCAGCTACCTGCAAACCTGCTAATTTATGCTACTGTGTGAATCTCCAAGCTAGATATTCAATTTCATTCTCACTATTTTGATTCATAAAGTTTTCTACTCCTCTCCATTTCAATGGATTATTAGAAGAACAGTCTGATTGACTTCTACAAACATTTGTTCATTCTATCCTGGAACTGTTTCCTACGGATCTCTTTTTCTCACTGCACCTTTGCAGCGGATTACAAAGTTCTTCCTACAACCAGCTTACCGCTCCCGGAGACTCCCTTCTCAAAGAAACACTTTCCAGGTCTGTTTTATAAAAGATCTCCTCTGCCTAAGATAACATCTTACAGCCTGTAACACCGCAGTTACTTTCTTTACTAACGGCGTCTGCCGCTGTCAATCAACTGCTCCGCTCCTTCCTCTAGCCAGAACTCAGCTCCGCTCATTTGCGGTCACAGCGCTCAGCTGCCAATATCATCTGCTGTCTCTCTCTGCTACCAAACGAGTTAAGGGGGAAACTTACCAACTTATTTTCTGCAGAGGCTTCCTTGTTCTGATATCGGATCCCCTCCTACCTCAAACATCCTGTAAGTCTCTGTTACTGTGAAAGTTCTATATACCAGTTACTTAAGAACACACCTTGAACTTTGTTATATATAAATATCCTTCCTACTGTGATTGGGGGCACTACTATAACCCTTTTTGCAAATTACTTCAAAGTAATCTTTTCACCTTATCTCCAAACAGTCTATGCTATTTAATAGCCTGTTATATAAGGTGCTACATTTCAATAATTTATAAGTCTGCAGTTGAGATCCCCTACCCTCTTTACAAGGCAACAAATATACAGGCCTCACAGAATAACTAAGCCAGTTATGGATCCAGCAGACTTGCCTAATATAGTTTATAATCGATCTCATAGAGTCGATGAACTCACTCAGGGTATGAGGGAGTTAAAGGCTGAAAACGACGGTTTAAAGAAAGCTATTAAGGACATAAACTCTGCTAAGACACACACTACTGATTCAACTGTTGAACCACATATATCGTCTCCAGAGCCGTTTCATGGGGATAGAGCATTATATCGTCAGTACAGAAATGCTTGCCTTTTAACTTTTAATCTAAAACCTATCACTTACCCAAATGACAGAGTGAAGGTTCTAACTATGATTTCCTACTTACGCGGGGAACCCAGCATTTGGGCTGATACCCTTTTCGAGACTAATAGTCCGATTCTATCTTCGATGCAATCCTTTCTCGCAGTTATGGATGAGTTGTACTCAGATTCAAATGTACAGCTCACAGCCGAGACTAAGCTTAGGAAATTAAAACAAGGCAACCGGCCTGTTGAATGTTATATAACGGACTTTAAACAGTATGCTACCGACAGCCAATGGAACACCATAGCATTGAAAAATCAATTTCGCCTTGGCCTGTCTGATCAAGTGAAAGACGAACTTGCTCGCACGGAGCTCCCAGATTCATTGGAAGGCCTCATTAGACTCTCTATGCAGATTGATCGGCGGCTGAGAGAAAGAAAGTCTGAACGCCATTACGGAGATACCACTCATAGAAGGCCTGCTATGTCGGCACAACCACCTCATTCTTCCACTTCGAGCCACCCTGAGCCCATGGAGATAGGAGTCTTTAGAGGCCCTCTTTCCTCAGAAGAGAGATTCAGAAGAAAGTCTAGAGGCTTATGTATGTACTGCGGTTCTCCTTCTCACTCGATCCGCGAGTGCACCTCTCTGCACAAGAATAAAAACAGTAAGTCTTGCCCTTCTCTGACTTCTTTGATTGTGCATGATCAGCCAGCTCATTGTCTTTTACCTCTCTCTTTGCAGTGGGACAACAGGCATATGAAGACAGAGGCAATAATTGACACCGGAGCACAAGCAAATTATATTGATGCTTCCCTTGTATTTAGAAATAAAATTCCTCTGAGCAAAAAATTGTGTCCTGTTTCTATTAAAGTAGTTGATGGTTCTGAAATCTCATCGGGTCCTATTACCCACCACACCATTCCCATCCTCGTTACTACTGTTGGTTTACATCAAGAATACATCACCTTTGATGTTATTACTTCACCTCTTTTTCCCATAGTTTTAGGGATACGTTGGCTCCAGTTACATGAACCTGATATCACCTGGAGCAGTTTAAAGCTGGAATTTAACTCATCCTATTGTAAACAGACCTGTTATCAACATCACTCCTTGCTTCATCTGTCGGAAACCACACAAATTCCGGACGTCTATTTGAAGTTTTCGGATGTATTCAGCAAAAAAGAAGCGGAAACTCTCCAACCTCATCGCTCCTACACTGCCCTATCGACCTAAGACCTGGCACTTCACCACCTTTTGGTCATCTCTATCCACTGTCACAACCAGAATTGGATCACCTTAAGTCCTACCTGGATGATAATTTAAAGAAGGGTTTTATCCGTCCTTCTGTGTCTTTTGCAGCATCTGGGTTTTTCTTCGTCAGAAATAAGGATAATTCTCTACGCCCTATTATCGACTTCAGAGAATTAAACAAAATAACCATCAAGAACCGCTATCCGTTGCCACTTATACCGGAATTAATAGAAAGGCTTCAACATGCTAAACTCTTCACTAAACTGGACTTAAGAGGGGCTTATAACCTTGTTAGGATGAGGGAAGGCGACGAGTGGCTGACCGCCTTTCGAACTCGCTACAGCCTCTTCGAATATCTGGTCATGCCATTCGGTCTCACCAATGCGCCCGCAACATTCCAGTTCTTTGTGAACGGATACTCTCTCGACTTCAAGTTCATCGACTTTACACTAAGTTCGAGAAATGTGTCTTCCATACAACCCAGATTGACTTCCTTGGTTATACTATTGGACCACTTGGCATACAAATGCAAGAGAATAAAGTAGATTCCGTCAGAACCTGGCCACAACCCAAGAATAGGAAGGATTTGCAACGCTTCCTTGGGTTCAGCAATTATTTCAGGAAGTTCATTAGGAATTTCTCACATAAAGTTAAACCTCTGACCTCACTCACTAGTGTTTGTGTTCCTTTCCATTGGAACGATGCGGCAACCAAAGCTTTTCAATCTCTAAAAAACTCTTTCACCTCTGCTCCAATTCTGCAGTTTCCTGATCCCTCTCTGCAGTTCACTCTTGAACTATGCGGTTGGTGCGATACTGTCACAACAAAAAGGTCTCAAGGAACCCCTTCATCCTGTGGCTTTTTACTCAAAGTTGCTCTCATCTGCAGAGATGAACTATTCCATCGGTGACAAGGAGTTACTTGCTATTAAAAGGGCTTTCGAGAACTGGAGACATTTATTAGAGGGCACGTCTCTTCCTATCCTAATATATACTGATCATCGCAATCTTGAATTTTTACAAAAAAAAAACAAAACTCTCTCAGGTAGACAAGTTCATTGGAGTTTATACTTCAGCAGATTTAATTTTCAAATCATTTACAGACCTGGCACTAGGAATGGTAAGGCTGAGGCATTTTCCAGAAGGGATCCAAGACCAATAAACTCCCAAGAACCCACCTTGATTATTCCAGCTGAAAGATTCCTTGGTCTTCTATCCAATATTGAATCACAAGTACAACATACTCTACTCACCGATACAGAAATACCTTACCACCAACTCACCCTCCGAAATAATTTGTACTTCCATGGAGAGAAGTTATACATACCAAAAGATCTTAGGAATGATGTAATCAGACAACATCATAATCCACCTCTTATTGGTCATCCTGGCATTAAGAAAACTAAATCTCTTCTTGACCGTTTTTTCTGGTGGCCAGATATGGTCTCTACAGTTAAAACCTATATACAAGACTGCACCATCTGTATTACTTCTAAAAAGGATAGGAATAAACCTTATGGTCACCTCTTACCTATTGAAATACCCAACAGACCTTGGCTTCACATAGGTATGGACTTCCTAGTGGAACTGCCTTTAAGTAATGGTTTCAATACCATTCTTGTCGTCACAGACATTCTGACTAAAATGGCCATTTTTATTCCTTTCCACAAACTACCGACTTCCAGTGAAACAGCCCAACTGTTTCACTGGAACTGTTGACAGATGTACTCAGTTCACCTCTAAGTTTTGGAAACATCTCTCTCAACATTTGCAAATTGACCATCGTTTAAGTTCAGCATTTCATCCACAGACCAACGGGCAAACCGAGAAGCTAAACCAATGGCTCAAGCAATATCTCCGCTGTTACTGCTCATATCACCAAACCAACTGGGCTCATTATCTATACATGGCTGAGTTTGCTTATAACAATTCCAACAATAGTTCCACTAATGTCTCACCATTTTTTGCAAATTATGCTTTTCACCCCAATTTCAGAATACAGGATAGTCAACCAGTTAACTCTCCAAAAGTTGATGACCTCTTGCAAACCATTGCTGAGAATTTTCATTTCCTAAAACAGAACATACAAAACGCTCAAGCCTCACAGAAGAAGTACTACGACTTACGGAGGAGACCTGCTCCCACTTATGCTGTTGGAGATAGGGTTTGGCTCTCCACCAAAAACATCAAAATACCAGTTCCTTGTAAGAAACTTTCTGGTTTGTATATTGGTCCATTCCTAGTTACCCGAGTAGTCAATCCAAATGCTGTTTCTTTGGAACTGCCGCCCAGCATATCAGTTCACCCGACCTTTCATGTGTCGCGGTTGAAACCAGCCACTGATTCGACACCTACCTCTAGTGTCCTGCCTCCTGCGGCTTCGCCATTGGACTCTGACTCTTTTGAGGTCCAGGATATTCTTGATTCTAGAATCCACAATGGACAATTGCAATATCTGGTTCGCTGGAAAGGATTCTCCCCGGATGATGACACTTGGGAACCTCACACTCACATTGATGCTCCACGTCTTCTTTTCCGCTTTCATAGGCGTTATCCTCAACGCCCGAAGCATCAGGTTTTTTAAGGGAGATTGGGTGGGTTAGAGTAGGGGTATGTGGGTGGTGGGTTGTAATGGGGGGTTGTTGTTTTTTTTACAGGCAAAAGAGCTGATTACTTTGGGGCAATGCCCCACAAAAGGCCCTTTTAAGGGCTGGTAATAGAGCTGATTACTTTTGTAATTTAGATTAGGGTAGGGACATTTTTTTATTTTTGGCTTTGTTATTTTATTAGGGGGCTTAGAATAGGTGTAATTAGCTTAAAAATCTTGTAATCTTTTTCTATTTTATGTAATTTAGTGTTTGTTTGTTTTTTTAATTTAGTTTAGTGTATTTAATTATATTTTAGTTTAGATAATTGTAGTTTATTTAATTAATTTATTGATAGTGTAGGTGTATTTGTAACTTATGTTAGGATTTATTTTACAGGTAAATTGGTAATTATTTTAACTAGGTAGCTATTAAATAGTTATTAACTATTTAATAGCTATTGTACCTAGTTAAAATAAATACCAAGTTACCTGTAAAATAAATATAAACCCTAAAATAGCTACAATGTAATTATTAATTATATTGTAGCTATCTTAGGGTTTATTTTATAGATAAGTATTTAGTTTTAAATAGGAATAATTTAGTCAATATTATTAATATTATTTAGATTTAATTTAATAATAATTAAGTTAGGGGTGTTAGGGTTAGATAGGGTTAATATAGTTAATATATATAATATAAAAACTATATTAACTATATTAACCCTAATATAATTAGGCTTAATATAGTTAATATAGGTGGCGGCGGTGTAGGGGGATTAGATTAGGGGTTAATATATTTAATATAGGTGGCGGCGGTATAGGGGGATTAGATTAGGGGGTTAGACATTTATTATAGGTGGCGGCGGTGTAGGGGGATTAGATTAGGGGGTTAGACATTTATTATAGGTGGCGGCGGTGTCGGGGGATTTAGATTACAGACAAAATAGCGGATTACTTTGTGACAATGCCCCGCAAAAAGCCCTTTTAAGGGCTGGTAAAAGAGCTGGTTACTTTGTGGCAATGCCCCGCAAAAGGCCCTTTTAAGGGCTGGTAATAGAGCTGGTTACTTTGGGGCAATGCCACGCAAAAGGCCCTTTTCAGGGCTATTTGTAGGGTTAGACTTAGGTTTAGTGGTAGGGAAATTTTAGTATTTTAGGGGTTAATAAATTTAATATAGGTGGCGGCGGTATAGGGGGATTAGATTAGGGGTTAATAAATTTAATATAGGTGGCGGCGGTATAGGGGGATTAGATTAGGGGGTAATACATTTATTATAGGTTGCGGCGGTGTAGGGGGATTTAGATTACAGGCAAAAGAGCTGATTACTTTGTGACAATGCCCCGCAAAAGGCTCTTTTAAGGGCTGGTAATAGAGCTGGTTACTTTGGGCAATGCCCCGCAAAAGGCCCTTTTAAGGGCTGGTAATAGAGCTGGTTACTTTGGGGCAATGCCACGCAAAAAGCCCTTTTCAGGGCTATTTTTAATTTAGTTTAGGGTAGGGACATTTTAGTATTTTAGGGTGTAATAAATTTATTATAGGTGGCGGCGGTGTAGGGTGATTAGATTAGGGGTTAATATATTTAATATAGGTGGCGGCGGTGTAGGGGGATTAGATTAGAGGTTAATACATTTAATATAGGTGGCGGCGGTGTAGGGGGATTAGATTAGGGGGTAATATAGTTAAAATAGGTGGCGGTGGGGTAGGGGGCTCACATTAGGGGGTAATAATTTTAATATAAATGGCGGCGGTGTAGGGGGATTACATTAGGGGTTAATAAATTTAATGTAGGTGGCGACGGTGTTGGGGGCTCACATTAGGGGGTTAGACATTTAATGTAGGTTGCGGCCGGGTCCAGGAGCGGCGGTTTAGGGGTTAAACACTTTATTAGGGATTGCGGCGGGGGATCGCGGTTGACAGGTAGATAGACATTGCGCATGCGTTAGGTGTTAGGTTTTATTTTGCAGCTAGTTTAGGGAGTTACGGGGCTCCAATACACAGCATAAGGCTTACTACGCCTGCAATTTGTGGCAAGGTGAAAATGGAGTAAGATTTCTCCATTTTCGCCACGTAAGTCCTTACGCTGTATATTGGATACCAAACTGTGCTGGTTTGGTATACCTGTCTATGGGCCAAAAAACTACGGCCGAAGGCAGAAATATACGAGCGTAACTTCTATGTTACGCCGTATATGTGATACCAAACCAGCGCAAAATTTGGCGTTGCCGGCTTTTGTGGGCGACGATTTATATCGGATCGCGGCCCAGAGGTTATTAATGACATGATATATATTTCAGTGTTGCAAAGTCAGCAATACAAATAAGCTACAAGCACAGCTTAAAGGGATACTAAACCCAATTTTTTCTTCTTTCATGATTCAGATAGAGCATACAATTTTAAGCAACTTTCTAATTTACTCCTAGTATTCATTTTTCTTTATTCTCTTGCTATTTTTATTTGAAAAGCAGGAATGCAAAGCTTAGGAGCCAGCCCATTTTTGGTTTAGCACCCTGGATAGCGCTTGCTTATTGGTGGCTACTTTAACCACCAATCAGCAAGTACTACCCAGGTGCTGAAACAAAAATGGGCCGGCTCCTAAGCTTTACATTCCTGCTTTTCAAATAAAAATGTAAAATGACATGCTCTATCTGAATCATTAAAGAAAAAAATTGGGTTTAGTATCCCTTTAACATATAGGGCGAGATTACAAATACGGCGTAGGCTTCAGCAGCTGGGAGTGATGCCACTGACATTGCAATATGACCTGTGGCAACATTCATGGCCAGAGGAATATCCCCACTTTGGGTTTTAGGGGGAGCCAACACAGGCACAAAGGGTACAAGTATTCCCCCCCCCCACAAATGCAATCACATTCTCAGCTATTCTCCTGGCACACTGTCACAGGATGAGGATATTGAAGAGGCTGGGTGGTCGCACATTATGCCACAGTGGGACTTTGATTCATCCTGCCAACATTCATAATCTGCTGCATTAAGACAAGCTCCACCATCTGCTGCATTTGGATGAGCTCCACCATCAGCAGCATTAGGATGAGCTCCACCATCTGCTGCATTCGGACGAGCTCCACCATCAGCAGCATTAGGATGAGCTCCACCATCTGCTGCATTCGGACGAATTCCACCATCTTCAGAAATTCAAGATATAGCATCAGCAGAAGCACCAACATCAGCTTCAGCAGAAGCACCGACATCAGCAGCAGCTTCAGCAGAAGCAACAACATCAGCTTCAGCAGAAGCACCAACATCAGCAGCAGCAGAAGCAGAAGCAGCAACAGCAGCAGCAGCTTCAACAATTCCATCCCAAGATTCAACATCTACCAGCATCACCTGTTCTCTGGACTCCTGGCCCTCAAACAACTGCCAGACATGTTGTTCAACAGTGAGTATGCATTGGATTCTCCCATGGATGCTGAATACATTAGGATATAGAGAAGGATACTCAGAAGCACAGATAGGTTCCACAGATGGGGCATAGAGCTGCTGAGAGACATGGCAACATCGTTACGGGAAACTGTGGACAATCAGTCACAGATGATGAGATGGCTGGTTGATATGCAGCTGCAGGCGGACAATAAATCCAGAGAACATAATCAGCTTTTGGGTGTGTTGGTGGAACACTTTACACACCAGCAAGATACAGCCTCAAGCCTATCATCTGCCACTAGCACGCTACCTGAAACACCAGAAACTGCAGGAGCAAGGAGGACAAGGCAATCCACCACAGGCGGTCGGCCGACCTAGTAAGCTAAAAATGTTCAGGGTACCCAACTGGTTAAAAAGAGTGTCCTCAATCCCTGTAGTTAATTGAAGTTCAGTATGTTTAGCTAGGTGAATGGTATACGGTTATGTTATAAACAGTTCCAGTAGTATTTATATCTTTATCGGTGTTAGTGCAATAACACAGTTCTGTCCATATTTATATATCCATTACTGAAAACCGGAAGTATTTGTCTGGTTTTTAGTGTACCCGTTAAGTGTTTATTTAAGAGTTTTCTCCTTTTTAGTAGGAATATCCGTAAGATGTTTTAACATAAGAAGTCAATACTCACTGTCTGTAAGGTTTCCAGTTCACTTTTTCCAATTCTCCTTATCTAAGGATTCCAGTTCACTTTTTCCAGCTCTCCTCATCACCTGTCCTCTCCCTACCTGCATTTAAGTCATCACATGACTGCAAACAGGTGCTTAGTTATTGCACTTGTAGCAGCTACCTGCAAACCTGCTAATTTATGCTACTGTGTGAATCTCCAAGCTAGATATTCAATTTCATTCTCACTATTTTGATTCATAAAGTTTTCTACTCCTCTCCATTTCAATGGATTATTAGAAGAACAGTCTGATTGACTTCTACAAACATTTGTTCATTCTATCCTGGAACTGTTTCCTACGGATCTCTTTTTCTCACTGCACCTTTGCAGCGGATTACAAAGTTCTTCCTACAACCAGCTTACCGCTCCCGGAGACTCCCTTCTCAAAGAAACACTTTCCAGGTCTGTTTTATAAAAGATCTCCTCTGCCTAAGATAACATCTTACAGCCTGTAACACCGCAGTTACTTTCTTTTCTAACGGCGTCTGCCGCTGTCAATCAACTGCTCCGCTCCTTCCTCTAGCCAGAACTCAGCTCCGCTCATTTGTGGTCACAGCGCTCAGCTGCCAATATCATCTGCTGTCTCTCTCTGCTACCAAACGAGTTAAGGGGGAAACTTACCAACTTATTTTCTGCAGAGGCTTCCTTGTTCTGATATCGGATCCCCTCCTACCGCAAACATCCTGTAAGTGTATGTTACTGTGAAAGTTCTATATACCAGTTACTTAAGAACACACCTTGAACTTTGTTATATATAAATATCCTTCCTACTGTGATTGGGGGCACTACTATAACCCTTTTTGCAAATTACTTCAAAGTAATCTTTTCACCTTATCTCCAAACAGTCTATGCTATTTAATAGCCTGTTATATAAGGTGCTACATTTCAATAATTTATAAGTCTGCAGTTGAGATCTCCTACCCTCTTTACAAGGCAACAAATATACAGGCCTCACAGAATAACTAAGCCAGTTATGGATCCAGCAGACTTGCCTAATATAGTTTATAATCGATCTCATAGAGTCGATGAACTCACTCAGGGTATGAGGGAGTTAAAGGCTGAAAACGACGGTTTAAAGAAAGCTATTAAGGACATAAACTCTGCTAAGACACACACTACTGATTCAACTGTTGAACCACATATATCGTCTCCAGAGCCGTTTCATGGGGATAGAGCATTATATCGTCAGTACAGAAATGCTTGCCTTTTAACTTTTAATCTAAAACCTATCACTTACCCAAATGACAGAGTGAAGGTTCTAACTATGATTTCCTACTTACACGGGGAACCCAGCATTTGGGCTGATACCCTTTTCGAGACTAATAGTCCGATTCTATCTTCGATGCAATCCTTTCTCGCAGTTATGGATGAGTTGTACTCAGATTCAAATGTACAGCTCACAGCCGAGACTAAGCTCAGGAAATTAAAACAAGGCAACCGGCCTGTTGAATGTTATATAACGGACTTTAAACAGTATGCTACCGACAGCCAATGGAACACCATAGCATTGAAAAATCAATTTCGCCTTGGCCTGTCTGATCAAGTGAAAGACGAACTTGCTCGCACGGAGCTCCCAGATTCATTGGAAGGCCTCATTAGACTCTCTATGCAGATTGATCGGCGGCTGAGAGAAAGAAAGTCTGAACGCCATTACGGAGATACCACTCATAGAAGGCCTGCTATGTCGGCACAACCACCTCATTCTTCCACTTCGAGCCACCCTGAGCCCATGGAGATAGGAGTCTTTAGAGGCCCTCTTTCCTCAGAAGAGAGATTCAGAAGAAAGTCTAGAGGCTTATGTATGTACTGCGGTTCTCCTTCTCACTCGATCCGCGAGTGCACCTCTCTGCACAAGAATAAAAACAGTAAGTCTTGCCCTTCTCTGACTTCTTTGATTGTGCATGATCAGCCAGCTCATTTTCTTTTACCTCTCTCTTTGCAGTGGGACAACAGGCATATGAAGACAGAGGCAATAATTGACACCGGAGCACAAGCAAATTATATTGATGCTTCCCTTGTATTTAGAAATAAAATTCCTCTGAGCAAAAAATTGTGTCCTGTTTCTATTAAAGTAGTTGATGGTTCTGAAATCTCATCGGGTCCTATTACCCACCACACCATTCCCATCCTCGTTACTACTGTTGGTTTACATCAAGAATACATCACCTTTGATGTTATTACTTCACCTCTTTTTCCCATAGTTTTAGGGATACGTTGGCTCCAGTTACATGAACCTGATATCACCTGGAGCAGTTTAAAGCTGGAATTTAACTCATCCTATTGTAAACAGACCTGTTATCAACATCACTCCTTGCTTCATATGTCGGAAACCACACAAATTCCGGACGTCTATTTGAAGTTTTTGGATGTATTCAGCAAAAAAGAAGCGGAAACTCTCCAACCTCATCGCTCCTACACTGCCCTATCGACCTAAGACCTGGCACTTCACCACCTTTTGGTCATCTCTATCCACTGTCACAACCAGAATTGGATCACCTTAAGTCCTACCTGGATGATAATTTAAAGAAGGGTTTTATCCGTCCTTCTGTGTCTTTTGCAGCATCTGGGTTTTTCTTTGTCAGAAATAAGGATAATTCTCTACGCCCTATTATCGACTTCAGAGAATTAAACAAAATAACCATCAAGAACCGCTATCCGTTGCCACTTATACCGGAATTAATAGAAAGGCTTCAACATGCTAAACTCTTCACTAAACTGGACTTAAGAGGGGCTTATAACCTTGTTAGGATGAGGGAAGGCGACGAGTGGCTGACCGCCTTTCGAACTCGCTACGGCCTCTTCGAATATCTGGTCATGCCATTCGGTCTCACCAATGCGCCCGCAACCTTCCAGTTCTTTGTGAACGATATCTTCCACGATCTACTAGATGTTTGTGTGATAGTGTACCTGGACGACATTCTGATATATTCCAACACCCTTGATGATCACATAAAACATGTCAGCTGGATACTCTCTCGACTTCAAGTTCATCGACTTTACACTAAGTTCGAGAAATGTGTCTTCCATACAACCCAGATTGACTTCCTTGGTTATACTATTGGACCACTTGGCATACAAATGCAAGAGAATAAAGTAGATTCCGTCAGAACCTGGCCACAACCCAAGAATAGGAAGGATTTGCAACGCTTCCTTGGGTTCAGCAATTATTTCAGGAAGTTCATTAGGAATTTCTCACATAAAGTTAAACCTCTGACCTCACTCACTAGTGTTTGTGTTCCTTTCCATTGGAACGATGCGGCAACCAAAGCTTTTCAATCTCTAAAAAACTCTTTCACCTCTGCTCCAATTCTGCAGTTTCCTGATCCCTCTCTGCAGTTCACTCTTGAACTATGCGGTTGGTGCGATACTGTCACAACAAAAAGGTCTCAAGGAACCCCTTCATCCTGTGGCTTTTTACTCAAAGTTGCTCTCATCTGCAGAGATGAACTATTCCATCGGTGACAAGGAGTTACTTGCCATTAAAAGGGCTTTCGAGAACTGGAGACATTTATTAGAGGGCACGTCTCTTCCTATCCTAATATATACTGATCATCGCAATCTTGAATTTTTACAAAAAAAAAACAAAACTCTCTCAGGTAGACAAGTTCATTGGAGTTTATACTTCAGCAGATTTAATTTTCAAATCATTTACAGACCTGGCACTAGGAATGGTAAGGCTGAGGCATTTTCCAGAAGGGATCCAAGACCAATAAACTCCCAAGAACCCACCTTGATTATTCCAGCTGAAAGATTCCTCGGTCTTCTATCCAATATTGAATCACAAGTACAACATACTCTACTCACCGATACAGAAATACCTTACCACCAACTCACCCTCCGAAATAATTTGTAATTCCATGGAGAGAAGTTATACATACCAAAAGATCTTAGGAATGATGTAATCAGACAACATCATAATCCACCTCTTATTGGTCATCCTGGCATTAAGAAAACTAAATCTCTTCTTGACCGTTTTTTCTGGTGGCCAGATATGGTCTCTACAGTTAAAACCTATATACAAGACTGCACCATCTGTATTACTTCTAAAAAGGATAGGAATAAACCTTATGGTCACCTCTTACCTATTGAAATACCCAACAGACCTTGGCTTCACATAGGTATGGACTTCCTAGTGGAACTGCCTTTAAGTAATGGTTTCAATACCATTCTTGTCGTCACAGACATTCTGACTAAAATGGCCATTTTTATTCCTTTCCACAAACTACCGACTTCCAGTGAAACAGCCCAACTGTTTCACTGGAACTGTTGACAGATGTACTCAGTTCACCTCTAAGTTTTGGAAACATCTCTCTCAACATTTGCAAATTGACCATCGTTTAAGTTCAGCATTTCATCCACAGACCAACGGGCAAACCGAGAAGCTAAACCAATGGCTCAAGCAATATCTCCGCTGTTACTGCTCATATCACCAAACCAACTGGGCTCATTATCTATACATGGCTGAGTTTGCTTATAACAATTCCAACAATAGTTCCACTAATGTCTCACCATTTTTTGCAAATTATGCTTTTCACCCCAATTTCAGAATACAGGATAGTCAACCAGTTAACTCTCCAAAAGTTGATGACCTCTTGCAAACCATTGCTGAGAATTTTCATTTCCTAAAACAGAACATACAAAACGCTCAAGCCTCACAGAAGAAGTACTACGACTTACGGAGGAGACCTGCTCCCACTTATGCTGTTGGAGATAGGGTTTGGCTCTCCACCAAAAACATCAAAATACCAGTTCCTTGTAAGAAACTTTCTGGTTTGTATATTGGTCCATTCCTAGTTACCCGAGTAGTCAATCCAAATGCTGTTTCTTTGGAACTGCCGCCCAGCATATCAGTTCACCCGACCTTTCATGTGTCGCGGTTGAAACCAGCCACTGATTCGACACCTACCTCTAGTGTCCTGCCTCCTGCGGCTTCGCCATTGGACTCTGACTCTTTTGAGGTCCAGGATATTCTTGATTCTAGAATCCACAATGGACAATTGCAATATCTGGTTCGCTGGAAAGGATTCTCCCCGGATGATGACACTTGGGAACCTCACACTCACATTGATGCTCCACGTCTTCTTTTCCGCTTTCATAGGCGTTATCCTCAACGCCCGAAGCATCAGGTTTTTTAAGGGAGATTGGGTGGGTTAGAGTAGGGGTATGTGGGTGGTGGGTTGTAATGGGGGGTTGTTGTTTTTTTTACAGGCAAAAGAGCTGATTACTTTGGGGCAATGCCCCACAAAAGGCCCTTTTAAGGGCTGGTAATAGAGCTGATTACTTTTGTAATTTAGATTAGGGTAGGGACATTTTTTTATTTTTGGCTTTGTTATTTTATTAGGGGGCTTAGAATAGGTGTAATTAGCTTAAAAATCTTGTAATCTTTTTCTATTTTATGTAATTTAGTGTTTGTTTGTTTTTTTAATTTAGTTTAGTGTATTTAATTATATTTTAGTTTAGATAATTGTAGTTTATTTAATTAATTTATTGATAGTGTAGGTGTATTTGTAACTTATGTTAGGATTTATTTTACAGGTAAATTGGTAATTATTTTAACTAGGTAGCTATTAAATAGTTATTAACTATTTAATAGCTATTGTACCTAGTTAAAATAAATACCAAGTTACCTGTAAAATAAATATAAACCCTAAAATAGCTACAATGTAATTATTAATTATATTGTAGCTATCTTAGGGTTTATTTTATAGATAAGTATTTAGTTTTAAATAGGAATAATTTAGTCAATATTATTAATATTATTTAGATTTAATTTAATAATAATTAAGTTAGGGGTGTTAGGGTTAGATAGGGTTAATATAGTTAATATATATAATATAAAAACTATATTAACTATATTAACCCTAATATAATTAGGCTTAATATAGTTAATATAGGTGGCGGCGGTGTAGGGGGATTAGATTAGGGGTTAATATATTTAATATAGGTGGCGGCGGTATAGGGGGATTAGATTAGGGGGTTAGACATTTATTATAGGTGGCGGCGGTGTAGGGGGATTAGATTAGGGGGTTAGACATTTATTATAGGTGGCGGCGGTGTCGGGGGATTTAGATTACAGACAAAATAGCGGATTACTTTGTGACAATGCCCCGCAAAAAGCCCTTTTAAGGGCTGGTAAAAGAGCTGGTTACTTTGTGGCAATGCCCCGCAAAAGGCCCTTTTAAGGGCTGGTAATAGAGCTGGTTACTTTGGGGCAATGCCACGCAAAAGGCCCTTTTCAGGGCTATTTGTAGGGTTAGACTTAGGTTTAGTGGTAGGGAAATTTTAGTATTTTAGGGGTTAATAAATTTAATATAGGTGGCGGCGGTATAGGGGGATTAGATTAGGGGTTAATAAATTTAATATAGGTGGCGGCGGTATAGGGGGATTAGATTAGGGGGTAATACATTTATTATAGGTTGCGGCGGTGTAGGGGGATTTAGATTACAGGCAAAAGAGCTGATTACTTTGTGACAATGCCCCGCAAAAGGCTCTTTTAAGGGCTGGTAATAGAGCTGGTTACTTTGGGCAATGCCCCGCAAAAGGCCCTTTTAAGGGCTGGTAATAGAGCTGGTTACTTTGGGGCAATGCCACGCAAAAAGCCCTTTTCAGGGCTATTTTTAATTTAGTTTAGGGTAGGGACATTTTAGTATTTTAGGGTGTAATAAATTTATTATAGGTGGCGGCGGTGTAGGGTGATTAGATTAGGGGTTAATATATTTAATATAGGTGGCGGCGGTGTAGGGGGATTAGATTAGAGGTTAATACATTTAATATAGGTGGCGGCGGTGTAGGGGGATTAGATTAGGGGGTAATATAGTTAAAATAGGTGGCGGTGGGGTAGGGGGCTCACATTAGGGGGTAATAATTTTAATATAAATGGCGGCGGTGTAGGGGGATTACATTAGGGGTTAATAAATTTAATGTAGGTGGCGACGGTGTTGGGGGCTCACATTAGGGGGTTAGACATTTAATGTAGGTTGCGGCCGGGTCCAGGAGCGGCGGTTTAGGGGTTAAACACTTTATTAGGGATTGCGGCGGGGGATCGCGGTTGACAGGTAGATAGACATTGCGCATGCGTTAGGTGTTAGGTTTTATTTTGCAGCTAGTTTAGGGAGTTACGGGGCTCCAATACACAGCATAAGGCTTACTACGCCTGCAATTTGTGGCAAGGTGAAAATGGAGTAAGATTTCTCCATTTTCGCCACGTAAGTCCTTACGCTGTATATTGGATACCAAACTGTGCTGGTTTGGTATACCTGTCTATGGGCCAAAAAACTACGGCCGAAGGCAGAAATATACGAGCGTAACTTCTATGTTACGCCGTATATGTGATACCAAACCAGCGCAAAATTTGGCGTTGCCGGCTTTTGTGGGCGACGATTTATATCGGATCGCGGCCCAGAGGTTATTAATGACATGATATATATTTCAGTGTTGCAAAGTCAGCAATACAAATAAGCTACAAGCACAGCTTAAAGGGATACTAAACCCAATTTTTTCTTCTTTCATGATTCAGATAGAGCATACAATTTTAAGCAACTTTCTAATTTACTCCTAGTATTCATTTTTCTTTATTCTCTTGCTATTTTTATTTGAAAAGCAGGAATGCAAAGCTTAGGAGCCAGCCCATTTTTGGTTTAGCACCCTGGATAGCGCTTGCTTATTGGTGGCTACTTTAACCACCAATCAGCAAGTACTACCCAGGTGCTGAAACAAAAATGGGCCGGCTCCTAAGCTTTACATTCCTGCTTTTCAAATAAAAATGTAAAATGACATGCTCTATCTGAATCATTAAAGAAAAAAATTGGGTTTAGTATCCCTTTAACATATAGGGCGAGATTACAAATACGGCGTAGGCTTCAGCAGCTGGGAGTGATGCCACTGACATTGCAATATGACCTGTGGCAACATTCATGGCCAGAGGAATATCCCCACTTTGGGTTTTAGGGGGAGCCAACACAGGCACAAAGGGTACAAGTATTCCCCCCCCCCCACAAATGCAATCACATTCTCAGCTATTCTCCTGGCACACTGTCACAGGATGAGGATATTGAAGAGGCTGGGTGGTCGCACATTATGCCACAGTGGGACTTTGATTCATCCTGCCAACATTCATAATCTGCTGCATTAAGACAAGCTCCACCATCTGCTGCATTTGGATGAGCTCCACCATCAGCAGCATTAGGATGAGCTCCACCATCTGCTGCATTCGGACGAGCTCCACCATCAGCAGCATTAGGATGAGCTCCACCATCTGCTGCATTCGGACGAATTCCACCATCTTCAGAAATTCAAGATATAGCATCAGCAGAAGCACCAACATCAGCTTCAGCAGAAGCACCGACATCAGCAGCAGCTTCAGCAGAAGCAACAACATCAGCTTCAGCAGAAGCACCAACATCAGCAGCAGCAGAAGCAGAAGCAGCAACAGCAGCAGCAGCTTCAACAATTCCATCCCAAGATTCAACATCTACCAGCATCACCTGTTCTCTGGACTCCTGGCCCTCAAACAACTGCCAGACATGTTGTTCAACAGTGAGTATGCATTGGATTCTCCCATGGATGCTGAATACATTAGGATATAGAGAAGGATACTCAGAAGCACAGATAGGTTCCACAGATGGGGCATAGAGCTGCTGAGAGACATGGCAACATCGTTACGGGAAACTGTGGACAATCAGTCACAGATGATGAGATGGCTGGTTGATATGCAGCTGCAGGCGGACAATAAATCCAGAGAACATAATCAGCTTTTGGGTGTGTTGGTGGAACACTTTACACACCAGCAAGATACAGCCTCAAGCCTATCATCTGCCACTAGCACGCTACCTGAAACACCAGAAACTGCAGGAGCAAGGAGGACAAGGCAATCCACCACAGGCGGTCGGCCGACCTAGTAAGCTAAAAATGTTCAGGGTACCCAACTGGTTAAAAAGAGTGTCCTCAATCCCTGTAGTTAATTGAAGTTCAGTATGTTTAGCTAGGTGAATGGTATACGGTTATGTTATAAACAGTTCCAGTAGTATTTATATCTTTATCGGTGTTAGTGCAATAACACAGTTCTGTCCATATTTATATATCCATTACTGAAAACCGGAAGTATTTGTCTGGTTTTTAGTGTACCCGTTAAGTGTTTATTTAAGAGTTTTCTCCTTTTTAGTAGGAATATCCGTAAGATGTTTTAACATAAGAAGTCAATACTCACTGTCTGTAAGGTTTCCAGTTCACTTTTTCCAATTCTCCTTATCTAAGGATTCCAGTTCACTTTTTCCAGCTCTCCTCATCACCTGTCCTCTCCCTACCTGCATTTAAGTCATCACATGACTGCAAACAGGTGCTTAGTTATTGCACTTGTAGCAGCTACCTGCAAACCTGCTAATTTATGCTACTGTGTGAATCTCCAAGCTAGATATTCAATTTCATTCTCACTATTTTGATTCATAAAGTTTTCTACTCCTCTCCATTTCAATGGATTATTAGAAGAACAGTCTGATTGACTTCTACAAACATTTGTTCATTCTATCCTGGAACTGTTTCCTACGGATCTCTTTTTCTCACTGCACCTTTGCAGCGGATTACAAAGTTCTTCCTACAACCAGCTTACCGCTCCCGGAGACTCCCTTCTCAAAGAAACACTTTCCAGGTCTGTTTTATAAAAGATCTCCTCTGCCTAAGATAACATCTTACAGCCTGTAACACCGCAGTTACTTTCTTTTCTAACGGCGTCTGCCGCTGTCAATCAACTGCTCCGCTCCTTCCTCTAGCCAGAACTCAGCTCCGCTCATTTGTGGTCACAGCGCTCAGCTGCCAATATCATCTGCTGTCTCTCTCTGCTACCAAACGAGTTAAGGGGGAAACTTACCAACTTATTTTCTGCAGAGGCTTCCTTGTTCTGATATCGGATCCCCTCCTACCGCAAACATCCTGTAAGTGTCTGTTACTGTGAAAGTTCTATATACCAGTTACTTAAGAACACACCTTGAACTTTGTTATATATAAATATCCTTCCTACTGTGATTGGGGGCACTACTATAACCCTTTTTGCAAATTACTTCAAAGTAATCTTTTCACCTTATCTCCAAACAGTCTATGCTATTTAATAGCCTGTTATATAAGGTGCTACATTTCAATAATTTATAAGTCTGCAGTTGAGATCTCCTACCCTCTTTACAAGGCAACAAATATACAGGCCTCACAGAATAACTAAGCCAGTTATGGATCCAGCAGACTTGCCTAATATAGTTTATAATCGATCTCATAGAGTCGATGAACTCACTCAGGGTATGAGGGAGTTAAAGGCTGAAAACGACGGTTTAAAGAAAGCTATTAAGGACATAAACTCTGCTAAGACACACACTACTGATTCAACTGTTGAACCACATATATCGTCTCCAGAGCCGTTTCATGGGGATAGAGCATTATATCGTCAGTACAGAAATGCTTGCCTTTTAACTTTTAATCTAAAACCTATCACTTACCCAAATGACAGAGTGAAGGTTCTAACTATGATTTCCTACTTACACGGGGAACCCAGCATTTGGGCTGATACCCTTTTCGAGACTAATAGTCCGATTCTATCTTCGATGCAATCCTTTCTCGCAGTTATGGATGAGTTGTACTCAGATTCAAATGTACAGCTCACAGCCGAGACTAAGCTCAGGAAATTAAAACAAGGCAACCGGCCTGTTGAATGTTATATAACGGACTTTAAACAGTATGCTACCGACAGCCAATGGAACACCATAGCATTGAAAAATCAATTTCGCCTTGGCCTGTCGGATCAAGTGAAAGACGAACTTGCTCGCACGGAGCTCCCAGATTCATTGGAAGGCCTCATTAGACTCTCTATGCAGATTGATCGGCGGCTGAGAGAAAGAAAGTCTGAACGCCATTACGGAGATACCACTCATAGAAGGCCTGCTATGTCGGCACAACCACCTCATTCTTCCACTTCGAGCCACCCTGAGCCCATGGAGATAGGAGTCTTTAGAGGCCCTCTTTCCTCAGAAGAGAGATTCAGAAGAAAGTCTAGAGGCTTATGTATGTACTGCGGTTCTCCTTCTCACTCGATCCGCGAGTGCACCTCTCTGCACAAGAATAAAAACAGTAAGTCTTGCCCTTCTCTGACTTCTTTGATTGTGCATGATCAGCCAGCTCATTGTCTTTTACCTCTCTCTTTGCAGTGGGACAACAGGCATATGAAGACAGAGGCAATAATTGACACCGGAGCACAAGCAAATTATATTGATGCTTCCCTTGTATTTAGAAATAAAATTCCTCTGAGCAAAAAATTGTGTCCTGTTTCTATTAAAGTAGTTGATGGTTCTGAAATCTCATCGGGTCCTATTACCCACCACACCATTCCCATCCTCGTTACTACTGTTGGTTTACATCAAGAATACATCACCTTTGATGTTATTACTTCACCTCTTTTTCCCATAGTTTTAGGGATACGTTGGCTCCAGTTACATGAACCTGATATCACCTGGAGCAGTTTAAAGCTGGAATTTAACTCATCCTATTGTAAACAGACCTGTTATCAACATCACTCCTTGCTTCATATGTCGGAAACCACACAAATTCCGGACGTCTATTTGAAGTTTTTGGATGTATTCAGCAAAAAAGAAGCGGAAACTCTCCAACCTCATCGCTCCTACACTGCCCTATCGACCTAAGACCTGGCACTTCACCACCTTTTGGTCATCTCTATCCACTGTCACAACCAGAATTGGATCACCTTAAGTCCTACCTGGATGATAATTTAAAGAAGGGTTTTATCCGTCCTTCTGTGTCTTTTGCAGCATCTGGGTTTTTCTTTGTCAGAAATAAGGATAATTCTCTACGCCCTATTATCGACTTCAGAGAATTAAACAAAATAACCATCAAGAACCGCTATCCGTTGCCACTTATACCGGAATTAATAGAAAGGCTTCAACATGCTAAACTCTTCACTAAACTGGACTTAAGAGGGGCTTATAACCTTGTTAGGATGAGGGAAGGCGACGAGTGGCTGACCGCCTTTCGAACTCGCTACGGCCTCTTCGAATATCTGGTCATGCCATTCGGTCTCACCAATGCGCCCGCAACCTTCCAGTTCTTTGTGAACGATATCTTCCACGATCTACTAGATGTTTGTGTGATAGTGTACCTGGACGACATTCTGATATATTCCAACACCCTTGATGATCACATAAAACATGTCAGCTGGATACTCTCTCGACTTCAAGTTCATCGACTTTACACTAAGTTCGAGAAATGTGTCTTCCATACAACCCAGATTGACTTCCTTGGTTATACTATTGGACCACTTGGCATACAAATGCAAGAGAATAAAGTAGATTCCGTCAGAACCTGGCCACAACCCAAGAATAGGAAGGATTTGCAACGCTTCCTTGGGTTCAGCAATTATTTCAGGAAGTTCATTAGGAATTTCTCACATAAAGTTAAACCTCTGACCTCACTCACTAGTGTTTGTGTTCCTTTCCATTGGAACGATGCGGCAACCAAAGCTTTTCAATCTCTAAAAAACTCTTTCACCTCTGCTCCAATTCTGCAGTTTCCTGATCCCTCTCTGCAGTTCACTCTTGAACTATGCGGTTGGTGCGATACTGTCACAACAAAAAGGTCTCAAGGAACCCCTTCATCCTGTGGCTTTTTACTCAAAGTTGCTCTCATCTGCAGAGATGAACTATTCCATCGGTGACAAGGAGTTACTTGCCATTAAAAGGGCTTTCGAGAACTGGAGACATTTATTAGAGGGCACGTCTCTTCCTATCCTAATATATACTGATCATCGCAATCTTGAATTTTTACAAAAAAAAAACAAAACTCTCTCAGGTAGACAAGTTCATTGGAGTTTATACTTCAGCAGATTTAATTTTCAAATCATTTACAGACCTGGCACTAGGAATGGTAAGGCTGAGGCATTTTCCAGAAGGGATCCAAGACCAATAAACTCCCAAGAACCCACCTTGATTATTCCAGCTGAAAGATTCCTCGGTCTTCTATCCAATATTGAATCACAAGTACAACATACTCTACTCACCGATACAGAAATACCTTACCACCAACTCACCCTCCGAAATAATTTGTAATTCCATGGAGAGAAGTTATACATACCAAAAGATCTTAGGAATGATGTAATCAGACAACATCATAATCCACCTCTTATTGGTCATCCTGGCATTAAGAAAACTAAATCTCTTCTTGACCGTTTTTTCTGGTGGCCAGATATGGTCTCTACAGTTAAAACCTATATACAAGACTGCACCATCTGTATTACTTCTAAAAAGGATAGGAATAAACCTTATGGTCACCTCTTACCTATTGAAATACCCAACAGACCTTGGCTTCACATAGGTATGGACTTCCTAGTGGAACTGCCTTTAAGTAATGGTTTCAATACCATTCTTGTCGTCACAGACATTCTGACTAAAATGGCCATTTTTATTCCTTTCCACAAACTACCGACTTCCAGTGAAACAGCCCAACTGTTTCTGAATTCTGTTGTCAGATACCACGGTCTTCCAACTACTATAACAACTGACAGAGGTACTCAGTTCACCTCTAAGTTTTGGAAACATCTCTCTCAACATTTGCAAATTGACCATCGTTTAAGTTCAGCATTTCATCCACAGACCAACGGGCAAACCGAGAAGCTAAACCAATGGCTCAAGCAATATCTCCGCTGTTACTGCTCATATCACCAAACCAACTGGGCTCATTATCTATACATGGCTGAGTTTGCTTATAACAATTCCAACAATAGTTCCACTAATGTCTCACCATTTTTTGCAAATTATGCTTTTCACCCCAATTTCAGAATACAGGATAGTCAACCAGTTAACTCTCCAAAAGTTGATGACCTCTTGCAAACCATTGCTGAGAATTTTCATTTCCTAAAACAGAACATACAAAATGCTCAAGCCTCACAGAAGAAGTACTACGACTTACGGAGGAGACCTGCTCCCACTTATGCTGTTGGAGATAGGGTTTGGCTCTCCACCAAAAACATCAAAATACCAGTTCCTTGTAAGAAACTTTCTGGTTTGTATATTGGTCCATTCCTAGTTACCCGAGTAGTCAATCCAAATGCTGTTTCTTTGGAACTGCCGCCCAGCATATCAGTTCACCCGACCTTTCATGTGTCGCGGTTGAAACCAGCCACTGATTCGACACCTACCTCTAGTGTCCTGCCTCCTGCGGCTTCGCCATTGGACTCTGACTCTTTTGAGGTCCAGGATATTCTTGATTCTAGAATCCACAATGGACAATTGCAATATCTGGTTCGCTGGAAAGGATTCTCCCCGGATGATGACACTTGGGAACCTCACACTCACATTGATGCTCCACGTCTTCTTTTCCGCTTTCATAGGCGTTATCCTCAACGCCCGAAGCATCAGGTTTTTTAAGGGAGATTGGGTGGGTTAGAGTAGGGGTATGTGGGTGGTGGGTTGTAATGGGGGGTTGTTGTTTTTTTTACAGGCAAAAGAGCTGATTACTTTGGGGCAATGCCCCACAAAAGGCCCTTTTAAGGGCTGGTAATAGAGCTGATTACTTTTGTAATTTAGATTAGGGTAGGGACATTTTTTTATTTTTGGCTTTGTTATTTTATTAGGGGGCTTAGAATAGGTGTAATTAGCTTAAAAATCTTGTAATCTTTTTCTATTTTATGTAATTTAGTGTTTGTTTGTTTTTTTTAATTTAGTTTAGTGTATTTAATTATATTTTAGTTTAGATAATTGTAGTTTATTTAATTAATTTATTGATAGTGTAGGTGTATTTGTAACTTATGTTAGGATTTATTTTACAGGTAAATTGGTAATTATTTTAACTAGGTAGCTATTAAATAGTTATTAACTATTTAATAGCTATTGTACCTAGTTAAAATAAATACCAAGTTACCTGTAAAATAAATATAAACCCTAAAATAGCTACAATGTAATTATTAATTATATTGTAGCTATCTTAGGGTTTATTTTATAGATAAGTATTTAGTTTTAAATAGGAATAATTTAGTCAATATTATTAATATTATTTAGATTTAATTTAATAATAATTAAGTTAGGGGTGTTAGGGTTAGATAGGGTTAATATAGTTAATATATATAATATAAAAACTATATTAACTATATTAACCCTAATATAATTAGGCTTAATATAGTTAATATAGGTGGCGGCGGTGTAGGGGGATTAGATTAGGGGTTAATATATTTAATATAGGTGGCGGCGGTATAGGGGGATTAGATTAGGGGGTTAGACATTTATTATAGGTGGCGGCGGTGTAGGGGGATTAGATTAGGGGGTTAGACATTTATTATAGGTGGCGGCGGTGTCGGGGGATTTAGATTACAGACAAAATAGCGGATTACTTTGTGACAATGCCCCGCAAAAAGCCCTTTTAAGGGCTGGTAAAAGAGCTGGTTACTTTGTGGCAATGCCCCGCAAAAGGCCCTTTTAAGGGCTGGTAATAGAGCTGGTTACTTTGGGGCAATGCCACGCAAAAGGCCCTTTTAAGGGCTATTTGTAGGGTTAGACTTAGGTTCAGTGGTAGGGAAATTTTAGTATTTTAGGGGTTAATAAATTTAATATAGGTGGCGGCGGTATAGGGGGATTAGATTAGGGGTTAATAAATTTAATATAGGTGGCGGCGGTATAGGGGGATTAGATTAGGGGGTAATACATTTATTATAGGTTGCGGCGGTGTAGGGGGATTTAGATTACAGGCAAAAGAGCTGATTACTTTGTGACAATGCCCCGCAAAAGGCTCTTTTAAGGGCTGGTAATAGAGCTGGTTACTTTGGGCAATGCCCCGCAAAAGGCCCTTTTAAGGGCTGGTAATAGAGCTGGTTACTTTGGGGCAATGCCACGCAAAAAGCCCTTTTCAGGGCTATTTTTAATTTAGTTTAGGGTAGGGACATTTTAGTATTTTAGGGTGTAATAAATTTATTATAGGTGGCGGCGGTGTAGGGTGATTAGATTAGGGGTTAATATATTTAATATAGGTGGCGGCGGTGTAGGGGGATTAGATTAGAGGTTAATACATTTAATATAGGTGGCGGCGGTGTAGGGGGATTAGATTAGGGGGTAATATAGTTAAAATAGGTGGCGGTGGGGTAGGGGGCTCACATTAGGGGGTAATAATTTTAATATAAATGGCGGCGGTGTAGGGGGATTACATTAGGGGTTAATAAATTTAATGTAGGTGGCGACGGTGTTGGGGGCTCACATTAGGGGGTTAGACATTTAATGTAGGTTGCGGCCGGGTCCAGGAGCGGCGGTTTAGGGGTTAAACACTTTATTAGGGATTGCGGCGGGGGATCGCGGTTGACAGGTAGATAGACATTGCGCATGCGTTAGGTGTTAGGTTTTATTTTGCAGCTAGTTTAGGGAGTTACGGGGCTCCAATACACAGCATAAGGCTTACTACGCCTGCAATTTGTGGCAAGGTGAAAATGGAGTAAGATTTCTCCATTTTCGCCACGTAAGTCCTTACGCTGTATATTGGATACCAAACTGTGCTGGTTTGGTATACCTGTCTATGGGCCAAAAAACTACGGCCGAAGGCAGAAATATACGAGCGTAACTTCTATGTTACGCCGTATATGTGATACCAAACCAGCGCAAAATTTGGCGTTGCAGGCTTTTGTGGGCGACGATTTATATCGGATCGCGGCCCAGAGGTTATTAATGACATGATATATATTTCAGTGTTGCAAAGTCAGCAATACAAATAAGCTACAAGCACAGCTTAAAGGGATACTAAACCCAATTTTTTCTTCTTTCATGATTCAGATAGAGCATACAATTTTAAGCAACTTTCTAATTTACTCCTAGTATTCATTTTTCTTTATTCTCTTGCTATTTTTATTTGAAAAGCAGGAATGCAAAGCTTAGGAGCCAGCCCATTTTTGGTTTAGCACCCTGGATAGCGCTTGCTTATTGGTGGCTACTTTAACCACCAATCAGCAAGTACTACCCAGGTGCTGAAACAAAAATGGGCCGGCTCCTAAGCTTTACATTCCTGCTTTTCAAATAAAAATGTAAAATGACATGCTCTATCTGAATCATTAAAGAAAAAAATTGGGTTTAGTATCCCTTTAACATATAGGGCGAGATTACAAATACGGCGTAGGCTTCAGCAGCTGGGAGTGATGCCACTGACATTGCAATATGACCTGTGGCAACATTCATGGCCAGAGGAATATCCCCACTTTGGGTTTTAGGGGGAGCCAACACAGGCACAAAGGGTACAAGTATTCCCCCCCCCCCACAAATGCAATCACATTCTCAGCTATTCTCCTGGCACACTGTCACAGGATGAGGATATTGAAGAGGCTGGGTGGTCGCACATTATGCCACAGTGGGACTTTGATTCATCCTGCCAACATTCATAATCTGCTGCATTAAGACAAGCTCCACCATCTGCTGCATTTGGATGAGCTCCACCATCAGCAGCATTAGGATGAGCTCCACCATCTGCTGCATTCGGACGAGCTCCACCATCAGCAGCATTAGGATGAGCTCCACCATCTGCTGCATTCGGACGAATTCCACCATCTTCAGAAATTCAAGATATAGCATCAGCAGAAGCACCAACATCAGCTTCAGCAGAAGCACCAACATCAGCAGCAGCTTCAGCAGAAGCAACAACATCAGCTTCAGCAGAAGCACCAACATCAGCAGCAGCAGAAGCAGAAGCAGCAACAGCAGCAGCTTCAACAATTCCATCCCAAGATTCAACATCTACCAGCATCACCTGTTCTCTGGACTCCTGGCCCTCAAACAACTGCCAGACATGTTGTTCAACAGTGAGTATGCATTGGATTCTCCCATGGATGCTGAATACATTAGGATATAGAGAAGGATACTCAGAAGCACAGATAGGTTCCACAGATGGGGCATAGAGCTGCTGAGAGACATGGCAACATCGTTACGGGAAACTGTGGACAATCAGTCACAGATGATGAGATGGCTGGTTGATATGCAGCTGCAGGCGGACAATAAATCCAGAGAACATAATCAGCTTTTGGGTGTGTTGGTGGAACACTTTACACACCAGCAAGATACAGCCTCAAGCCTATCATCTGCCACTAGCACACCACCTGAAACACCAGAAACTGCAGGAGCAAGGAGGACAAGGCAATCCACCACAGGCGGTCGGCCGACCTAGTAAGCTAAAAATGTTCAGGGTACCCAACTGGTTAAAAAGAGTGTCCTCAATCCCTGTAGTTAATTGAAGTTCAGTATGTTTAGCTAGGTGAATGGTATACGGTTATGTTATAAACAGTTCCAGTAGTATTTATATCTTTATCGGTGTTAGTGCAATAACACAGTTCTGTCCATATTTATATATCCATTACTGAAAACCGGAAGTATTTGTCTGGTTTTTAGTGTACCCGTTAAGTGTTTATTTAAGAGTTTTCTCCTTTTTAGTAGGAATATCCGTAAGATGTTTTAACATAAGAAGTCAATACTCACTGTCTGTAAGGTTTCCAGTTCACTTTTTCCAATTCTCCTTATCTAAGGATTCCAGTTCACTTTTTCCAGCTCTCCTCATCACCTGTCCTCTCCCTACCTGCATTTAAGTCATCACATGACTGCAAACAGGTGCTTAGTTATTGCACTTGTAGCAGCTACCTGCAAACCTGCTAATTTATGCTACTGTGTGAATCTCCAAGCTAGATATTCAATTTCATTCTCACTATTTTGATTCATAAAGTTTTCTACTCCTCTCCATTTCAATGGATTATTAGAAGAACAGTCTGATTGACTTCTACAAACATTTGTTCATTCTATCCTGGAACTGTTTCCTACGGATCTCTTTTTCTCACTGCACCTTTGCAGCCGATTACAAAGTTCTTCCTACAACCAGCTTACCGCTCCCGGAGACTCCCTTCTCAAAGAAACACTTTCCAGGTCTGTTTTATAAAAGATCTCCTCTGCCTAAGATAACATCTTACAGCCTGTAACACCGCAGTTACTTTCTTTTCTAACGGCGTCTGCCGCTGTCAATCAACTGCTCCGCTCCTTCCTCTAGCCAGAATTCAGCTCCGCTCATTTGTGGTCACAGCGCTCAGCTGCCAATATCATCTGCTGTCTCTCTCTGCTACCAAACGAGTTAAGGGGGAAACTTACCAACTTATTTTCTGCAGAGGCTTCCTTGTTCTGATATCGGATCCCCTCCTACCGCAAACATCCTGTAAGTGTCTGTTACTGTGAAAGTTCTATATACCAGTTACTTAAGAACACACCTTGAACTTTGTTATATATAAATATCCTTCCTACTGTGATTGGGGGCACTACTATAACCCTTTTTGCAAATTACTTCAAAGTAATCTTTTCACCTTATCTCCAAACAGTCTATGCTATTTAATAGCCTGTTATATAAGGTGCTACATTTCAATAATTTATAAGTCTGCAGTTGAGATCCCCTACCCTCTTTACAAGGCAACAAATATACAGGCCTCACAGAATAACTAAGCCAGTTATGGATCCAGCAGACTTGCCTAATATAGTTTATAATCGATCTCATAGAGTCGATGAACTCACTCAGGGTATGAGGGAGTTAAAGGCTGAAAACGACGGTTTTAAAGAAAGCTATTAAGGACATAAACTCTGCTAAGACACACACTACTGATTCAACTGTTGAACCACATATATCGTCTCCAGAGCCGTTTCATGGGGATAGAGCATTATATCGTCAGTACAGAAATGCTTGCCTTTTAACTTTTAATCTAAAACCTATCACTTACCCAAATGACAGAGTGAAGGTTCTAACTATGATTTCCTACTTACGCGGGGAACCCAGCATTTGGGCTGATACCCTTTTCGAGACTAATAGTCCGAATCTATCTTCGATGCAATCCTTTCTCGCAGTTATGGATGAGTTGTACTCAGATTCAAATGTACAGCTCACAGCCGAGACTAAGCTCAGGAAATTAAAACAAGGCAACCGGCCTGTTGAATGTTATATAACGGACTTTAAACAGTATGCTACCGACAGCCAATGGAACACCATAGCATTGAAAAATCAATTTCGCCTTGGCCTGTCTGATCAAGTGAAAGACGAACTTGCTCGCACGGAGCTCCCAGATTCATTGGAAGGCCTCATTAGACTCTCTATGCAGATTGATCGGCGGCTGAGAGAAAGAAAGTCTGAACGCCATTACGGAGATACCACTCATAGAAGGCCTGCTATGTCGGCACAACCACCTCATTCTTCCACTTCGAGCCACCCTGAGCCCATGGAGATAGGAGTCTTTAGAGGCCCTCTTTCCTCAGAAGAGAGATTCAGAAGAAAGTCTAGAGGCTTATGTATGTACTGCGGTTCTCCTTCTCACTCGATCCGCGAGTGCACCTCTCTGCACAAGAATAAAAACAGTAAGTCTTGCCCTTCTCTGACTTCTTTGATTGTGCATGATCAGCCAGCTCATTGTCTTTTACCTCTCTCTTTGCAGTGGGACAACAGGCATATGAAGACAGAGGCAATAATTGACACCGGAGCACAAGCAAATTATATTGATGCTTCCCTTGTATTTAGAAATAAAATTCCTCTGAGCAAAAAATTGTGTCCTGTTTCTATTAAAGTAGTTGATAGTTCTGAAATCTCATCGGGTCCTATTACCCACCACACCATTCCCATCCTCGTTACTACTGTTGGTTTACATCAAGAATACATCACCTTTGATGTTATTACTTCACCTCTTTTTCCCATAGTTTTAGGGATACGTTGGCTCCAGTTACATGAACCTGATATCACCTGGAGCAGTTTAAAGCTGGAATTTAACTCATCCTATTGTAAACAGACCTGTTATCAACATCACTCCTTGCTTCATATGTCGGAAACCACACAAATTCCGGACGTCTATTTGAAGTTTTTGGATGTATTCAGCAAAAAAGAAGCGGAAACTCTCCAACCTCATCGCTCCTACACCGCCCTATCGACCTAAGACCTGGCACTTCACCACCTTTTGGTCATCTCTATCCACTGTCACAACCAGAATTGGATCACCTTAAGTCCTACCTGGATGATAATTTAAAGAAGGGTTTTATCCGTCCTTCTGTGTCTTTTGCAGCATCTGGGTTTTTCTTTGTCAGAAATAAGGATAATTCTCTACGCCCTATTATCGACTTCAGAGAATTAAACAAAATAACCATCAAGAACCGCTATCCGTTGCCACTTATACCGGAATTAATAGAAAGGCTTCAACATGCTAAACTCTTCACTAAACTGGACTTAAGAGGGGCTTATAACCTTGTTAGGATGAGGGAAGGCGACGAGTGGCTGACCGCCTTTCGAACTCGCTACGGCCTCTTCGAATATCTGGTCATGCCATTCGGTCTCACCAATGCGCCCGCAACCTTCCAGTTCTTTGTGAACGATATCTTCCACGATCTACTAGATGTTTGTGTGATAGTGTACCTGGACGACATTCTGATATATTCCAACACCCTTGATGATCACATAAAACATGTCAGCTGGATACTCTCTCGACTTCAAGTTCATCGACTTTACACTAAGTTCGAGAAATGTGTCTTCCATACAACCCAGATTGACTTCCTTGGTTATACTATTGGACCACTTGGCATACAAATGCAAGAGAATAAAGTAGATTCCGTCAGAACCTGGCCACAACCCAAGAATAGGAAGGATTTGCAACGCTTCCTTGGGTTCAGCAATTATTTCAGGAAGTTCATTAGGAATTTCTCACATAAAGTTAAACCTCTGACCTCACTCACTAGTGTTTGTGTTCCTTTCCATTGGAACGATGCGGCAACCAAAGCTTTTCAATCTCTAAAAAACTCTTTCACCTCTGCTCCAATTCTGCAGTTTCCTGATCCCTCTCTGCAGTTCACTCTTGAACTATGCGGTTGGTGCGATACTGTCACAACGAAAAGGTCTCAAGGAACCCCTTCATCCTGTGGCTTTTTACTCAAAGTTGCTCTCATCTGCAGAGATGAACTATTCCATCGGTGACAAGGAGTTACTTGCCATTAAAAGGGCTTTCGAGAACTGGAGACATTTATTAGAGGGCACGTCTCTTCCTATCCTAATATATACTGATCATCGCAATCTTGAATTTTTACAAAAAAAAAAAACAAAACTCTCTCAGGTAGACAAGTTCATTGGAGTTTATACTTCAGCAGATTTAATTTTCAAATCATTTACAGACCTGGCACTAGGAATGGTAAGGCTGAGGCATTTTCCAGAAGGGATCCAAGACCAATAAACTCCCAAGAACCCACCTTGATTATTCCAGCTGAAAGATTCCTCGGTCTTCTATCCAATATTGAATCACAAGTACAACATTCTCTACTCACCGATACAGAAATACCTTACCACCAACTCACCCTCCGAAATAATTTGTACTTCCATGGAGAGAAGTTATACATACCAAAAGATCTTAGGAATGATGTAATCAGACAACATCATAATCCACCTCTTATTGGTCATCCTGGCATTAAGAAAACTAAATCTCTTCTTGACCGTTTTTTCTGGTGGCCAGATATGGTCTCTACAGTTAAAACCTATATACAGGACTGCACCATCTGTATTACTTCTAAAAAGGATAGGAATAAACCTTATGGTCACCTCTTACCTATTGAAATACCCAACAGACCTTGGCTTCACATAGGTATGGACTTCCTAGTGGAACTGCCTTTAAGTAATGGTTTCAATACCATTCTTGTCGTCACAGACATTCTGACTAAAATGGCCATTTTTATTCCTTTCCACAAACTACCGACTTCCAGTGAAACAGCCCAACTGTTTCTGAATTCTGTTGTCAGATACCACGGTCTTCCAACTACTATAACAACTGACAGAGGTACTCAGTTCACCTCTAAGTTTTGGAAACATCTCTCTCAACATTTGCAAATTGACCATCGTTTAAGTTCAGCATTTCATCCACAGACCAACGGGCAAACCGAGAAGCTAAACCAATGGCTCAAGCAATATCTCCGCTGTTACTGCTCATATCACCAAACCAACTGGGCTCATTATCTATACATGGCTGAGTTTGCTTATAACAATTCCAACAATAGTTCCACTAATGTCTCACCATTTTTTGCAAATTATGCTTTTCACCCCAATTTCAGAATACAGGATAGTCAACCAGTTAACTCTCCAAAAGTTGATGACCTCTTGCAAACCATTGCTGAGAATTTTCATTTCCTAAAACAGAACATACAAAACGCTCAAGCCTCACAGAAGAAGTACTACGACTTACGGAGGAGACCTGCTCCCACTTATGCTGTTGGAGATAGGGTTTGGCTCTCCACCAAAAACATCAAAATACCAGTTCCTTGTAAGAAACTTTCTGGTTTGTATATTGGTCCATTCCTAGTTACCCGAGTAGTCAATCCAAATGCTTTTTCTTTGGAACTGCCGCCCAGCATATCAGTTCACCCGACCTTTCATGTGTCGCGGTTGAAACCAGCCACTGATTCGACACCTACCTCTAGTGTCCTGCCTCCTGCGGCTTCGCCATTGGACTCTGACTCTTTTGAGGTCCAGGATATTCTTGATTCTAGAATCCACAATGGACAATTGCAATATCTGGTTCGCTGGAAAGGATTCTCCCCGGATGATGACACTTGGGAACCTCACACTCACATTGATGCTCCACGTCTTCTTTCCCGCTTTCATAGGCGTTATCCTCAACGCCCGAAGCATCAGGTTTTTTAAGGGAGATTGGGTGGGTTAGAGTAGGGGTATGTGGGTGGTGGGTTGTAATGGGGGGTTGTTGTTTTTTTTTACAGGCAAAAGAGCTGATTACTTTGGGGCAATGCCCCACAAAAGGCCCTTTTAAGGGCTGGTAATAGAGCTGATTACTTTTGTAATTTAGATTAGGGTAGGGACATTTTTTTATTTTTGGCTTTGTTATTTTATTAGGGGGCTTAGAATAGGTGTAATTAGCTTAAAAATCTTGTAATCTTTTTCTATTTTATGTAATTTAGTGTTTGTTTGTTTTTTTTAATTTAGTTTAGTGTATTTAATTATATTTTAGTTTAGATAATTGTAGTTTATTTAATTAATTTATTGATAGTGTAGGTGTATTTGTAACTTATGTTAGGATTTATTTTACAGGTAAATTGGTAATTATTTTAACTAGGTAGCTATTAAATAGTTATTAACTATTTAATAGCTATTGTACCTAGTTAAAATAAATACCAAGTTACCTGTAAAATAAATATAAACCCTAAAATAGCTACAATGTAATTATTAATTATATTGTAGCTATCTTAGGGTTTATTTTATAGATAAGTATTTAGTTTTAAATAGGAATAATTTAGTCAATATTATTAATATTATTTAGATTTAATTTAATAATAATTAAGTTAGGGGTGTTAGGGTTAGATAGGGTTAATATAGTTAATATATATAATATAAAAACTATATTAACTATATTAACCCTAATATAATTAGGCTTAATATAGTTAATATAGGTGGCGGCGGTGTAGGGGGATTAGATTAGGGGTTAATATATTTAATATAGGTGGCGGCGGTATAGGGGGATTAGATTAGGGGGTTAGACATTTATTATAGGTGGCGGCGGTGTAGGGGGATTAGATTAGGGGGTTAGACATTTATTATAGGTGGCGGCGGTGTCGGGGGATTTAGATTACAGACAAAATAGCGGATTACTTTGTGACAATGCCCCGCAAAAAGCCCTTTTAAGGGCTGGTAAAAGAGCTGGTTACTTTGGGGCAATGCCCCGCAAAAGGCCCTTTTAAGGGCTGGTAATAGAGCTGGTTACTTTGGGGCAATGCCACGCAAAAGGCCCTTTTCAGGGCTATTTGTAGGGTTAGACTTAGGTTTAGTGGTAGGGAAATTTTAGTATTTTAGGGGTTAATAAATGTAATATAGGTGGCGGCGGTATAGGGGGATTAGATTAGGGGTTAATAAATTAATATAGGTGGCGGCGGTATAGGGGGATTAGATTAGGGGGTAATACATTTATTATAGGTTGCGGCGGTGTAGGGGGATTTAGATTACAGGCAAAAGAGCTGATTACTTTGTGACAATGCCAAGCAAAAGGCCCTTTTAAGGGCTGGTAATAGAGCTGGTTACTTTGGGCAATGCCTAGCAAAAGGCCCTTTTAAGGGCTGGTAATAGAGCTGGTTACTTTGGGGCAATGCCACGCAAAAAGCCCTTTTCAGGGCTATTTTTAATTTAGTTTAGGGTAGGGACATTTTAGTATTTTAGGGTGTAATAAATTTATTATAGGTGGCGGCGGTGTATGGGTGATTAGATTAGGGGTTAATATATTTAATATAGGTGGCGGCGGTGTAGGGGGATTAGATTAGAGGTTAATACATTTAATATAGGTGGCGGCGGTGTAGGGGGATTAGATTAGGGGGTAATATAGTTAAAATAGGTGGCGGTGGGGTAGGGGGCTCACATTAGGGGGTAATAATTTTAATATAAATGGCGGCGGTGTAGGGGGATTACATTAGGGGTTAATAATTTTAATGTAGGTGGCGACGGTGTTGGGGGCTCACATTAGGGGGTTAGACATTTAATGTAGGTTGCGGCCGGGTCCAGGAGCGGCGGTTTAGGGGTTAAACACTTTATTAGGGATTGCGGCGGGGGATCGCGGTTGACAGGTAGATAGACATTGCGCATGCGTTAGGTGTTAGGTTTTATTTTGCAGCTAGTTTAGGGAGTTACGGGGCTCCAATACACAGCGTAAGGCTTACTACGCCTGCAATTTGTGGCAAGGTGAAAATGGAGTAAGATTTCTCCATTTTCGCCACGTAAGTCCTTACGCTGTATATTGGATACCAAACTGTGCTGGTTTGGTATACCTGTCTATGGGCCAAAAAACTACGGCCGAAGGCAGAAATATACGAGCGTAACTTCTATGTTACGCCGTATATGTGATACCAAACCAGCGCAAAATTTGGCGTTGCCGGCTTTTGTGGGCGACGATTTATATCGGATCGCGGCCCAGAGGTTATTAATGACATGATATATATTTCAGTGTTGCAAAGTCAGCAATACAAATAAGCTACAAGCACAGCTTAACCCCTTAACGACTGAGGACGTGCAGGGTACGTCCTCAGAAAAAAGGCAGTTAATGCCTGAGAACGTACCCTGCACGTCCTCAGTGTGGAAAGCAGCTGGAAGCGATCCTGCTCGCTTCCAGCTGCTTTCCGGTTATTGCAGTGATGCCTCGATATGGAGGCATCCTGCAATAACCTTTTTAAGTCATCCGGTGCAGAGAGAGCCACTCTGTGGCCCTCTCTGCACCGGAGATCGGTGGCTACCGGCGTTGGTGGGTGGGAGCCGGACCGGGGAGGCGGGTGGCGGCCATCGATGGCCATGTGGATCTGAAGGTGGGCGGGGGTGGCTGGGGGGCGCGCACGGGCGCGCGCGCGTGCACGGGAGGGTGGGGGCGGGCGCGTGCACGGGGAGGGAGCGGGTGGGAACCGCTACACTGCAGAAAATGGGGATATAAAAAATATAATAAAAAATAAAATCCAAACAATCAGCAAGGTGGTGGGGGTTTTGTTTGTGGGGGGGTGGGGGGTGGGGGGAAGCTACACTACAGAAAAAAACAAAAAAAAAAAAAAAAAAGCACTTTTTAATTGTAAACTGGGTACTGGCAGACAGCTGCCAGTACCCAAGATGGCCCCCCAATAAGGCAGAGGGGAGGGTTAGAGAGCGGTTTTGGGGGGGATCAGGGAGGTTGGGGGCTAAGGGGGGGATCCTACACAGTAGCATATGTAAATATGCTAAAAAAAAATTTCATTTTTTTTTTTAAAAACCCTTTTATTTTAGTACTGGCAGACTTTCTGCCA
This sequence comes from Bombina bombina, assembly GCF_027579735.1. Classification (NCBI taxonomy): domain Eukaryota; kingdom Metazoa; phylum Chordata; class Amphibia; order Anura; family Bombinatoridae; genus Bombina; species Bombina bombina. The sequence continues at coordinate 974,680,268 of NC_069501.1, read as the reverse complement.
GTACTTAAGATGGCGGGGACAATTGTGGGGTGGGGGAGGGAAGGGAGCTGTTTGGGAGGGATCAGGGGGTGGGATGTGTCAGATGGGAGGCTGATCTCTACACTAAAGCTAAAATTAACCCTGCAAGCTCACTACAAACTCCCTAATTAACCCTTTCACTGCTAGCCATAATACACGTGTGAGGCGCAACAGGATTTAGTGGCCTTCTAATTACCAGAAAGCAACGCCAAAGTCATATATGTCTGCTATTTCTGAACAAAGGGGATCCCAGACAAGCATTTACAACCATTTGTGCCATAATTGCACAAGCTGTTTGTAAATGATTTCAGTGAGAAACCTAAAATTGTGAAAAATTTTACGTTTTTTTTTAATTTGATCGCATTTGGCGGTGAAATGGTGGCATGAAATATACCAAAATGTGCCTAGATCAATACTTGGGGTTGTCTACTACACTACACTAAAGCTAAAATTAACCCTACAAGCTCCCTAAAAGCTCCCTAATTAACCCCTTAACTGCTGGGCATGATACACTTGTGGTGCGCAGTGGCATTTAGCGGCCTTCTAATTACCAAAAAGCAACGCCAAAGCCATATATGTGTGCTATTTCTGAACAAAGGGGATCCCAGAGAGGAATTTACAACAATTTATGCCATAATTGCACAAGCTGTTTGTAAATGATTTCAGTGAGAAACCTAAAGTTTGTGAAAAAATTTGTGAAAAAGTGAACAATTTTTTGTATTTGATCGCATTTGGCGGTGAAATGGTGGTATGAAATATACCAAAATTGGCCTAGATCAATACTTTGGGATGTCTACTAAAAAAAAATATATACTTGTCAAGGGATATTCAGGGATTCCTGAAAGATATCAGTGTTCTAATGTAACTAGCGCTAATTTTGGAAAAAAATGGTTTGGAAATAGCAAAGTGCTACTTGTATTTATGGCCCTATAACTTGCAAAAAAAAGCAAAGAACATGTAAACATTGGGTATTTCTAAACTCAGGACAAAATTTAGAAACTATTTAGCATGGGTGTTTTTTTGGTGGTTTTAGATATGTAACAGATTTTGGGGGTCAAAGTTAGAAAAAGTGTGTTTTTTTTCCATTTTTTCCTCATATTTTATAATTTTTTTTATAGTAAATTATAAGATATGATGAAAATAATGGTATCTTTAGAAAGTCCATTTAATGGCGAGAAAAACGGTATATAATATGTGTGGGTACAGTAAATGAGTAAGAAGAAAATTACAGCTAAACACAAACACCGCAAAAATGTAAAAATAGCCTTGGTCCCAAACGGACAGAAAATGGAAAAGTGCTCTGGTCACTAAGGGGTTAAAGGGATACTAAACCCAATTTTTTCTTCTTTCATGATTCAGATAGAGCATACAATTTTAAGCAACTTTCTAATTTACTCCTAGTATTCATTTTTCTTTATTCTCTTGCTATTTTTATTTGAAAAGCAGGAATGCAAAGCTTAGGAGCCAGCCCATTTTTGGTTTAGCACCCTGGATAGCGCTTGCTTATTGGTGGCTACTTTAACCACCAATCAGCAAGTACTACCCAGGTGCTGAAACAAAAATGGGCCGGCTCCTAAGCTTTACATTCCTGCTTTTCAAATAAAAATGTAAAATGACATGCTCTATCTGAATCATTAAAGAAAAAAATTGGGTTTAGTATCCCTTTAACATATAGGGCGAGATTACAAATACGGCATAGGCTTCAGCAGCTGGGAGTGATGCCACTGACATTGCAATATGACCTGTGGCAACATTCATGGCCAGAGGAATATCCCCACTTTGGGTTTTAGGGGGGAGCCAACACAGGCACAAAGGGTACAAGTATCCCCCCCCCCACAAATGCAATCACATTCTCAGCTATTCTCCTGGCACACTGTCACAGGATGAGGATATTGAAGAGGCTGGGTGGTCGCACATTATGCCACAGTGGGACTTTGATTCATCCTGCCAACATTCATAATCTGCTGCATTAAGACAAGCTCCACCATCTGCTGCATTTGGATGAGCTCCACCATCAGCAGCATTAGGATGAGCTCCACCATCTGCTGCATTCGGACGAGCTCCACCATCAGCAGCATTAGGATGAGCTCCACCATCTGCTGCATTCTGACGAATTCCACCATCTTCAGAAATTCAAGATATAGCATCAGCAGAAGCACCAACATCAGCTTCAGCAGAAGCACCGACATCAGCAGCAGCTTCAGCAGAAGCAACAACATCAGCTTCAGCAGAAGCACCAACATCAGCAGCAGCAGAAGCAGAAGCAGCAACAGCAGCAGCAGCAGCTTCAACAATTCCATCCCAAGATTCAACATCTACCAGCATCACCTGTTCTCTGGACTCCTGGCCCTCAAACAACTGCCAGACATGTTGTTCAACAGTGAGTATGCATTGGATTCTCCCATGGATGCTGAATACATTAGGATATAGAGAAGGATACTCAGAAGCACAGATAGGTTCCACAGATGGGGCATAGAGCTGCTGAGAGACATGGCAACATTGTTACGGGGAAACTGTGGACAATCAGTCACAGATGATGAGATGGCTGGTTGATATGCAGCTGCAGGCGGACAATAAATCCAGAGAACATAATCAGCTTTTGGGTGTGTTGGTGGAACACTTTACACACCAGCAAGATACAGCCTCAAGCCTATCATCTGCCACTAGCACACCCACCTGAAACACCAGAAACTGCAGGAGCAAGGAGGACAAGGCAATCCACCACAGGCGGTCGGCCGACCTAGTAAGCTAAAAATGTTCAGGGTACCCAACTGGTTAAAAAGAGTGTCCTCAATCCCTGTAGTTAATTGAAGTTCAGTATGTTTAGCTAGGTGAATGGTATACGGTTATGTTATAAACAGTTCCAGTAGTATTTATATCTTTATCGGTGTTAGTGCAATAACACAGTTCTGTCCATATTTATATATCCATTACTGAAAACCGGAAGTATTTGTCTGGTTTTTAGTGTACCCGTTAAGTGTTTATTTAAGAGTTTTCTCCTTTTTAGTAGGAATATCCGTAAGATGTTTTAACATAAGAAGTCAATACTCACTGTCTGTAAGGTTTCCAGTTCACTTTTTCCAATTCTCCTTATCTAAGGATTCCAGTTCACTTTTTCCAGCTCTCCTCATCACCTGTCCTCTCCCTACCTGCATTTAAGTCATCACATGACTGCAAACAGGTGCTTAGTTATTGCACTTGTAGCAGCTACCTGCAAACCTGCTAATTTATGCTACTGTGTGAATCTCCAAGCTAGATATTCAATTTCATTCTCACTATTTTGATTCATAAAGTTTTCTACTCCTCTCCATTTCAATGGATTATTAGAAGAACAGTCTGATTGACTTCTACAAACATTTGTTCATTCTATTCTGGAACTGTTTCCTACGGATCTCTTTTTCTCACTGCACCTTTGCAGCGGATTACAAAGTTCTTCCTACAACCAGCTTACCGCTCCCGGAGACTCCCTTCTCAAAGAAACACTTTCCAGGTCTGTTTTATAAAAGATCTCCTCTGCCTAAGATAACATCTTACAGCCTGTAACACCGCAGTTACTTTCTTTACTAACGGCGTCTGCCGCTGTCAATCAACTGCTCCGCTCCTTCCTCTAGCCAGAACTCAGCTCCGCTCATTTGCGGTCACAGCGCTCAGCTGCCAATATCATCTGCTGTCTCTCTCTGCTACCAAACGAGTTAAGGGGGAAACTTACCAACTTATTTTCTGCAGAGGCTTCCTTGTTCTGATATCGGATCCCCTCCTACCGCAAACATCCTGTAAGTGTCTGTTACTGTGAAAGTTCTATATACCAGTTACTTAAGAACACACCTTGAACTTTGTTATATATAAATATCCTTCCTACTGTGATTGGGGGCACTACTATAACCCTTTTTGCAAATTACTTCAAAGTAATCTTTTCACCTTATCTCCAAACAGTCTATGCTATTTAATAGCCTGTTATATAAGGTGCTACATTTCAATAATTTATAAGTCTGCAGTTGAGATCTCCTACCCTCTTTACAAGGCAACAAATATACAGGCCTCACAGAATAACTAAGCCAGTTATGGATCCAGCAGACTTGCCTAATATAGTTTATAATCGATCTCATAGAGTCGATGAACTCACTCAGGGTATGAGGGAGTTAAAGGCTGAAAACGACGGTTTAAAGAAAGCTATTAAGGACATAAACTCTGCTAAGACACACACTACTGATTCAACTGTTGAACCACATATATCGTCTCCAGAGCCGTTTCATGGGGATAGAGCATTATATCGTCAGTACAGAAATGCTTGCCTTTTAACTTTTAATCTAAAACCTATCACTTACCCAAATGACAGAGTGAAGGTTCTAACTATGATTTCCTACTTACACGGGGAACCCAGCATTTGGGCTGATACCCTTTTCGAGACTAATAGTCCGATTCTATCTTCGATGCAATCCTTTCTCGCAGTTATGGATGAGTTGTACTCAGATTCAAATGTACAGCTCACAGCCGAGACTAAGCTCAGGAAATTAAAACAAGGCAACCGGCCTGTTGAATGTTATATAACGGACTTTAAACAGTATGCTACCGACAGCCAATGGAACACCATAGCATTGAAAAATCAATTTCGCCTTGGCCTGTCTGATCAAGTGAAAGACGAACTTGCTCGCACGGAGCTCCCAGATTCATTGGAAGGCCTCATTAGACTCTCTATGCAGATTGATCGGCGGCTGAGAGAAAGAAAGTCTGAACGCCATTACGGAGATACCACTCATAGAAGGGCATGCTATGTCGGCACAACCACCTCATTCTTCCACTTCGAGCCACCCTGAGCCCATGGAGATAGGAGTCTTTAGAGGCCCCTCTTTCCTCAGAAGAGAGATTCAGAAGAAAGTCTAGAGGCTTATGTATGTACTGCGGTTCTCCTTCTCACTCGATCCGCGAGTGCACCTCTCTGCACAAGAATAAAAACAGTAAGTCTTGCCCCTTCTCTGACTTCTTTGATTGTGCATGATCAGCCAGCTCATTTTCTTTTACCTCTCTCTTTGCAGTGGGACAACAGGCATATGAAGACAGAGGCAATAATTGACACCGGAGCACAAGCAAATTATATTGATGCTTCCCTTGTATTTAGAAATAAAATTCCTCTGAGCAAAAAATTGTGTCCTGTTTCTATTAAAGTAGTTGATGGTTCTGAAATCTCATCGGGTCCTATTACCCACCACACCATTCCCATCCTCGTTACTACTGTTGGTTTACATCAAGAATACATCACCTTTGATGTTATTACTTCACCTCTTTTTCCCATAGTTTTAGGGATACGTTGGCTCCAGTTACATGAACCTGATATCACCTGGAGCAGTTTAAAGCTGGAATTTAACTCATCCTATTGTAAACAGACCTGTTATCAACATCACTCCTTGCTTCATATGTCGGAAACCACACAAATTCCGGACGTCTATTTGAAGTTTTTGGATGTATTCAGCAAAAAAGAAGCGGAAACTCTCCAACCTCATCGCTCCTACACCTGCCCTATCGACCTAAGACCTGGCACTTCACCACCTTTTGGTCATCTCTATCCACTGTCACAACCAGAATTGGATCACCTTAAGTCCTACCTGGATGATAATTTAAAGAAGGGTTTTATCCGTCCTTCTGTGTCTTTTGCAGCATCTGGGTTTTTCTTTGTCAGAAATAAGGATAATTCTCTACGCCCTATTATCGACTTCAGAGAATTAAACAAAATAACCATCAAGAACCGCTATCCGTTGCCACTTATACCGGAATTAATAGAAAGGCTTCAACATGCTAAACTCTTCACTAAACTGGACTTAAGAGGGGCTTATAACCTTGTTAGGATGAGGGAAGGCGACGAGTGGCTGACCGCCTTTCGAACTCGCTACGGCCTCTTCGAATATCTGGTCATGCCATTCGGTCTCACCAATGCGCCCGCAACCTTCCAGTTCTTTGTGAACGATATCTTCCACGATCTACTAGATGTTTGTGTGATAGTGTACCTGGACGACATTCTGATATATTCCAACACCCTTGATGATCACATAAAACATGTCAGCTGGATACTCTCTCGACTTCAAGTTCATCGACTTTACACTAAGTTCGAGAAATGTGTCTTCCATACAACCCAGATTGACTTCCTTGGTTATACTATTGGACCACTTGGCATACAAATGCAAGAGAATAAAGTAGATTCCGTCAGAACCTGGCCACAACCCAAGAATAGGAAGGATTTGCAACGCTTCCTTGGGTTCAGCAATTATTTCAGGAAGTTCATTAGGAATTTCTCACATAAAGTTAAACCTCTGACCTCACTCACTAGTGTTTGTGTTCCTTTCCATTGGAACGATGCGGCAACCAAAGCTTTTCAATCTCTAAAAAAACTCTTTCACCTCTGCTCCAATTCTGCAGTTTCCTGATCCCTCTCTGCAGTTCACTCTTGAACTATGCGGTTGGTGCGATACTGTCACAACAAAAAGGTCTCAAGGAACCCCTTCATCCTGTGGCTTTTTACTCAAAGTTGCTCTCATCTGCAGAGATGAACTATTCCATCGGTGACAAGGAGTTACTTGCCATTAAAAGGGCTTTCGAGAACTGGAGACATTTATTAGAGGGCACGTCTCTTCCTATCCTAATATATACTGATCATCGCAATCTTGAATTTTTACAAAAAAAAAACAAAACTCTCTCAGGTAGACAAGTTCATTGGAGTTTATACTTCAGCAGATTTAATTTTCAAATCATTTACAGACCTGGCACTAGGAATGGTAAGGCTGAGGCATTTTCCAGAAGGGATCCAAGACCAATAAACTCCCAAGAACCCACCTTGATTATTCCAGCTGAAAGATTCCTCGGTCTTCTATCCAATATTGAATCACAAGTACAACATACTCTACTCACCGATACAGAAATACCTTACCACCAACTCACCCTCCGAAATAATTTGTACTTCCATGGAGAGAAGTTATACATACCAAAAGATCTTAGGAATGATGTAATCAGACAACATCATAATCCACCTCTTATTGGTCATCCTGGCATTAAGAAAACTAAATCTCTTCTTGACCGTTTTTTTCTGGTGGCCAGATATGGTCTCTACAGTTAAAACCTATATACAAGACTGCACCATCTGTATTACTTCTAAAAAGGATAGGAATAAACCTTATGGTCACCTCTTACCTATTGAAATACCCAACAGACCTTGGCTTCACATAGGTATGGACTTCCTAGTGGAACTGCCTTTAAGTAATGGTTTCAATACCATTCTTGTCGTCACAGACATTCTGACTAAAATGGCCATTTTTATTCCTTTCCACAAACTACCGACTTCCAGTGAAACAGCCCAACTGTTTCACTGGAACTGTTGACAGATGTACTCAGTTCACCTCTAAGTTTTGGAAACATCTCTCTCAACATTTGCAAATTGACCATCGTTTAAGTTCAGCATTTCATCCACAGACCAACGGGCAAACCGAGAAGCTAAACCAATGGCTCAAGCAATATCTCCGCTGTTACTGCTCATATCACCAAACCAACTGGGCTCATTATCTATACATGGCTGAGTTTGCTTATAACAATTCCAACAATAGTTCCACTAATGTCTCACCATTTTTTGCAAATTATGCTTTTCACCCCAATTTCAGAATACAGGATAGTCAACCAGTTAACTCTCCAAAAGTTGATGACCTCTTGCAAACCATTGCTGAGAATTTTCATTTCCTAAAACAGAACATACAAAACGCTCAAGCCTCACAGAAGAAGTACTACGACTTACGGAGGAGACCTGCTCCCACTTATGCTGTTGGAGATAGGGTTTGGCTCTCCACCAAAAACATCAAAATACCAGTTCCTTGTAAGAAACTTTCTGGTTTGTATATTGGTCCATTCCTAGTTACCCGAGTAGTCAATCCAAATGCTGTTTCTTTGGAACTGCCGCCCAGCATATCAGTTCACCCGACCTTTCATGTGTCGCGGTTGAAACCAGCCACTGATTCGACACCTACCTCTAGTGTCCTGCCTCCTGCGGCTTCGCCATTGGACTCTGACTCTTTTGAGGTCCAGGATATTCTTGATTCTAGAATCCACAATGGACAATTGCAATATCTGGTTCGCTGGAAAGGATTCTCCCCGGATGATGACACTTGGGAACCTCACACTCACATTGATGCTCCACGTCTTCTTTTCCGCTTTCATAGGCGTTATCCTCAACGCCCGAAGCATCAGGTTTTTTAAGGGAGATTGGGTGGGTTAGAGTAGGGGTATGTGGGTGGTGGGTTGTAATGGGGGGTTGTTGTTTTTTTTACAGGCAAAAGAGCTGATTACTTTGGGGCAATGCCCCACAAAAGGCCCTTTTAAGGGCTGGTAATAGAGCTGATTACTTTTGTAATTTAGATTAGGGTAGGGACATTTTTTTATTTTTGGCTTTGTTATTTTATTAGGGGGCTTAGAATAGGTGTAATTAGCTTAAAAATCTTGTAATCTTTTTCTATTTTATGTAATTTAGTGTTTGTTTGTTTTTTTAATTTAGTTTAGTGTATTTAATTATATTTTAGTTTAGATAATTGTAGTTTATTTAATTAATTTATTGATAGTGTAGGTGTATTTGTAACTTATGTTAGGATTTATTTTACAGGTAAATTGGTAATTATTTTAACTAGGTAGCTATTAAATAGTTATTAACTATTTAATAGCTATTGTACCTAGTTAAAATAAATACCAAGTTACCTGTAAAATAAATATAAACCCTAAAATAGCTACAATGTAATTATTAATTATATTGTAGCTATCTTAGGGTTTATTTTATAGATAAGTATTTAGTTTTAAATAGGAATAATTTAGTCAATATTATTAATATTATTTAGATTTAATTTAATAATAATTAAGTTAGGGGTGTTAGGGTTAGATAGGGTTAATATAGTTAATATATATAATATAAAAACTATATTAACTATATTAACCCTAATATAATTAGGCTTAATATAGTTAATATAGGTGGCGGCGGTGTAGGGGGATTAGATTAGGGGTTAATATATTTAATATAGGTGGCGGCGGTATAGGGGGATTAGATTAGGGGGTTAGACATTTATTATAGGTGGCGGCGGTGTAGGGGGATTAGATTAGGGGGTTAGACATTTATTATAGGTGGCGGCGGTGTCGGGGGATTTAGATTACAGACAAAATAGCGGATTACTTTGTGACAATGCCCCGCAAAAAGCCCTTTTAAGGGCTGGTAAAAGAGCTGGTTACTTTGTGGCAATGCCCCGCAAAAGGCCCTTTTAAGGGCTGGTAATAGAGCTGGTTACTTTGGGGCAATGCCACGCAAAAGGCCCTTTTCAGGGCTATTTGTAGGGTTAGACTTAGGTTTAGTGGTAGGGAAATTTTAGTATTTTAGGGGTTAATAAATTTAATATAGGTGGCGGCGGTGTAGGGGGATTAGATTAGGGGTTAATAAATTTAATATAGGTGGCGGCGGTATAGGGGGATTAGATTAGGGGGTAATACATTTATTATAGGTTGCGGCGGTGTAGGGGGATTTAGATTACAGGCAAAAGAGCTGATTACTTTGTGACAATGCCCCGCAAAAGGCTCTTTTAAGGGCTGGTAATAGAGCTGGTTACTTTGGGCAATGCCCCGCAAAAGGCCCTTTTAAGGGCTGGTAATAGAGCTGGTTACTTTGGGGCAATGCCACGCAAAAAGCCCTTTTCAGGGCTATTTTTAATTTAGTTTAGGGTAGGGACATTTTAGTATTTTTAGGGTGTAATAAATTTATTATAGGTGGCGGCGGTGTAGGGTGATTAGATTAGGGGTTAATATATTTAATATAGGTGGCGGCGGTGTAGGGGGATTAGATTAGAGGTTAATACATTTAATATAGGTGGCGGCGGTGTAGGGGGATTAGATTAGGGGGTAATATAGTTAAAATAGGTGGCGGTGGGGTAGGGGGCTCACATTAGGGGGTAATAATTTTAATATAAATGGCGGCGGTGTAGGGGGATTACATTAGGGGTTAATAAATTTAATGTAGGTGGCGACGGTGTTGGGGGCTCACATTAGGGGGTTAGACATTTAATGTAGGTTGCGGCCGGGTCCAGGAGCGGCGGTTTAGGGGTTAAACACTTTATTAGGGATTGCGGCGGGGGATCGCGGTTGACAGGTAGATAGACATTGCGCATGCGTTAGGTGTTAGGTTTTATTTTGCAGCTAGTTTAGGGAGTTACGGGGCTCCAATACACAGCATAAGGCTTACTACGCCTGCAATTTGTGGCAAGGTGAAAATGGAGTAAGATTTCTCCATTTTCGCCACGTAAGTCCTTACGCTGTATATTGGATACCAAACTGTGCTGGTTTGGTATACCTGTCTATGGGCCAAAAAACTACGGCCGAAGGCAGAAATATACGAGCGTAACTTCTATGTTACGCCGTATATGTGATACCAAACCAGCGCAAAATTTGGCGTTGCCGGCTTTTGTGGGCGACGATTTATATCGGATCGCGGCCCAGAGGTTATTAATGACATGATATATATTTCAGTGTTGCAAAGTCAGCAATACAAATAAGCTACAAGCACAGCTTAAAGGGATACTAAACCCAATTTTTTCTTCTTTCATGATTCAGATAGAGCATACAATTTTAAGCAACTTTCTAATTTACTCCTAGTATTCATTTTTCTTTATTCTCTTGCTATTTTTATTTGAAAAGCAGGAATGCAAAGCTTAGGAGCCAGCCCATTTTTGGTTTAGCACCCTGGATAGCGCTTGCTTATTGGTGGCTACTTTAACCACCAATCAGCAAGTACTACCCAGGTGCTGAAACAAAAATGGGCCGGCTCCTAAGCTTTACATTCCTGCTTTTCAAATAAAAATGTAAAATGACATGCTCTATCTGAATCATTAAAGAAAAAAATTGGGTTTAGTATCCCTTTAACATATAGGGCGAGATTACAAATACGGCGTAGGCTTCAGCAGCTGGGAGTGATGCCACTGACATTGCAATATGACCTGTGGCAACATTCATGGCCAGAGGAATATCCCCACTTTGGGTTTTAGGGGGAGCCAACACAGGCACAAAGGGTACAAGTATCCCCCCCCCCCCACAAATGCAATCACATTCTCAGCTATTCTCCTGGCACACTGTCACAGGATGAGGATATTGAAGAGGCTGGGTGGTCGCACATTATGCCACAGTGGGACTTTGATTCATCCTGCCAACATTCATAATCTGCTGCATTAAGACAAGCTCCACCATCTGCTGCATTTGGCTGAGCTCCACCCTCAGCAGCATTAGGATGAGCTCCACCATCTGCTGCATTCGGACGAGCTCCACCATCAGCAGCATTAGGATGAGCTCCACCATCTGCTGCATTCGGACGAATTCCACCATCTTCAGAAATTCAAGATATAGCATCAGCAGAAGCACCAACATCAGCTTCAGCAGAAGCACCGACATCAGCAGCAGCTTCAGCAGAAGCAACAACATCAGCTTCAGCAGAAGCACCAACATCAGCAGCAGCAGAAGCAGAAGCAGCAACAGCAGCAGCAGCTTCAACAATTCCATCCCAAGATTCAACATCTACCAGCATCACCTGTTCTCTGGACTCCTGGCCCTCAAACAACTGCCAGACATGTTGTTCAACAGTGAGTATGCATTGGATTCTCCCATGGATGCTGAATACATTAGGATATAGAGAAGGATACTCAGAAGCACAGATAGGTTCCACAGATGGGGCATAGAGCTGCTGAGAGACATGGCAACATCGTTACGGGAAACTGTGGACAATCAGTCACAGATGATGAGATGGCTGGTTGATATGCAGCTGCAGGCGGACAATAAATCCAGAGAACATAATCAGCTTTTGGGTGTGTTGGTGGAACACTTTACACACCAGCAAGATACAGCCTCAAGCCTATCATCTGCCACTAGCACGCTACCTGAAACACCAGAAACTGCAGGAGCAAGGAGGACAAGGCAATCCACCACAGGCGGTCGGCCGACCTAGTAAGCTAAAAATGTTCAGGGTACCCAACTGGTTAAAAAGAGTGTCCTCAATCCCTGTAGTTAATTGAAGTTCAGTATGTTTAGCTAGGTGAATGGTATACGGTTATGTTATAAACAGTTCCAGTAGTATTTATATCTTTATCGGTGTTAGTGCAATAACACAGTTCTGTCCATATTTATATATCCATTACTGAAAACCGGAAGTATTTGTCTGGTTTTTAGTGTACCCGTTAAGTGTTTATTTAAGAGTTTTCTCCTTTTTAGTAGGAATATCCGTAAGATGTTTTAACATAAGAAGTCAATACTCACTGTCTGTAAGGTTTCCAGTTCACTTTTTCCAATTCTCCTTATCTAAGGATTCCAGTTCACTTTTTCCAGCTCTCCTCATCACCTGTCCTCTCCCTACCTGCATTTAAGTCATCACATGACTGCAAACAGGTGCTTAGTTATTGCACTTGTAGCAGCTACCTGCAAACCTGCTAATTTATGCTACTGTGTGAATCTCCAAGCTAGATATTCAATTTCATTCTCACTATTTTGATTCATAAAGTTTTCTACTCCTCTCCATTTCAATGGATTATTAGAAGAACAGTCTGATTGACTTCTACAAACATTTGTTCATTCTATCCTGGAACTGTTTCCTACGGATCTCTTTTTCTCACTGCACCTTTGCAGCGGATTACAAAGTTCTTCCTACAACCAGCTTACCGCTCCCGGAGACTCCCTTCTCAAAGAAACACTTTCCAGGTCTGTTTTATAAAAGATCTCCTCTGCCTAAGATAACATCTTACAGCCTGTAACACCGCAGTTACTTTCTTTTCTAACGGCGTCTGCCGCTGTCAATCAACTGCTCCGCTCCTTCCTCTAGCCAGAACTCAGCTCCGCTCATTTGTGGTCACAGCGCTCAGCTGCCAATATCATCTGCTGTCTCTCTCTGCTACCAAACGAGTTAAGGGGGAAACTTACCAACTTATTTTCTGCAGAGGCTTCCTTGTTCTGATATCGGATCCCCTCCTACCGCAAACATCCTGTAAGTGTCTGTTACTGTGAAAGTTCTATATACCAGTTACTTAAGAACACACCTTGAACTTTGTTATATATAAATATCCTTCCTACTGTGATTGGGGGCACTACTATAACCCTTTTTGCAAATTACTTCAAAGTAATCTTTTCACCTTATCTCCAAACAGTCTATGCTATTTAATAGCCTGTTATATAAGGTGCTACATTTCAATAATTTATAAGTCTGCAGTTGAGATCTCCTACCCTCTTTACAAGGCAACAAATATACAGGCCTCACAGAATAACTAAGCCAGTTATGGATCCAGCAGACTTGCCTAATATAGTTTATAATCGATCTCATAGAGTCGATGAACTCACTCAGGGTATGAGGGAGTTAAAGGCTGAAAACGACGGTTTAAAGAAAGCTATTAAGGACATAAACTCTGCTAAGACACACACTACTGATTCAACTGTTGAACCACATATATCGTCTCCAGAGCCGTTTCATGGGGATAGAGCATTATATCGTCAGTACAGAAATGCTTGCCTTTTAACTTTTAATCTAAAACCTATCACTTACCCAAATGACAGAGTGAAGGTTCTAACTATGATTTCCTACTTACACGGGGAACCCAGCATTTGGGCTGATACCCTTTTCGAGACTAATAGTCCGATTCTATCTTCGATGCAATCCTTTCTCGCAGTTATGGATGAGTTGTACTCAGATTCAAATGTACAGCTCACAGCCGAGACTAAGCTCAGGAAATTAAAACAAGGCAACCGGCCTGTTGAATGTTATATAACGGACTTTAAACAGTATGCTACCGACAGCCAATGGAACACCATAGCATTGAAAAATCAATTTCGCCTTGGCCTGTCGGATCAAGTGAAAGACGAACTTGCTCGCACGGAGCTCCCAGATTCATTGGAAGGCCTCATTAGACTCTCTATGCAGATTGATCGGCGGCTGAGAGAAAGAAAGTCTGAACGCCATTACGGAGATACCACTCATAGAAGGCCTGCTATGTCGGCACAACCACCTCATTCTTCCACTTCGAGCCACCCTGAGCCCATGGAGATAGGAGTCTTTAGAGGCCCTCTTTCCTCAGAAGAGAGATTCAGAAGAAAGTCTAGAGGCTTATGTATGTACTGCGGTTCTCCTTCTCACTCGATCCGCGAGTGCACCTCTCTGCACAAGAATAAAAACAGTAAGTCTTGCCCTTCTCTGACTTCTTTGATTGTGCATGATCAGCCAGCTCATTGTCTTTTACCTCTCTCTTTGCAGTGGGACAACAGGCATATGAAGACAGAGGCAATAATTGACACCGGAGCACAAGCAAATTATATTGATGCTTCCCTTGTATTTAGAAATAAAATTCCTCTGAGCAAAAAATTGTGTCCTGTTTCTATTAAAGTAGTTGATGGTTCTGAAATCTCATCGGGTCCTATTACCCACCACACCATTCCCATCCTCGTTACTACTGTTGGTTTACATCAAGAATACATCACCTTTGATGTTATTACTTCACCTCTTTTTCCCATAGTTTTAGGGATACGTTGGCTCCAGTTACATGAACCTGATATCACCTGGAGCAGTTTAAAGCTGGAATTTAACTCATCCTATTGTAAACAGACCTGTTATCAACATCACTCCTTGCTTCATATGTCGGAAACCACACAAATTCCGGACGTCTATTTGAAGTTTTTGGATGTATTCAGCAAAAAAGAAGCGGAAACTCTCCAACCTCATCGCTCCTACACTGCCCTATCGACCTAAGACCTGGCACTTCACCACCTTTTGGTCATCTCTATCCACTGTCACAACCAGAATTGGATCACCTTAAGTCCTACCTGGATGATAATTTAAAGAAGGGTTTTATCCGTCCTTCTGTGTCTTTTGCAGCATCTGGGTTTTTCTTTGTCAGAAATAAGGATAATTCTCTACGCCCTATTATCGACTTCAGAGAATTAAACAAAATAACCATCAAGAACCGCTATCCGTTGCCACTTATACCGGAATTAATAGAAAGGCTTCAACATGCTAAACTCTTCACTAAACTGGACTTAAGAGGGGCTTATAACCTTGTTAGGATGAGGGAAGGCGACGAGTGGCTGACCGCCTTTCGAACTCGCTACGGCCTCTTCGAATATCTGGTCATGCCATTCGGTCTCACCAATGCGCCCGCAACCTTCCAGTTCTTTGTGAACGATATCTTCCACGATCTACTAGATGTTTGTGTGATAGTGTACCTGGACGACATTCTGATATATTCCAACACCCTTGATGATCACATAAAACATGTCAGCTGGATACTCTCTCGACTTCAAGTTCATCGACTTTACACTAAGTTCGAGAAATGTGTCTTCCATACAACCCAGATTGACTTCCTTGGTTATACTATTGGACCACTTGGCATACAAATGCAAGAGAATAAAGTAGATTCCGTCAGAACCTGGCCACAACCCAAGAATAGGAAGGATTTGCAACGCTTCCTTGGGTTCAGCAATTATTTCAGGAAGTTCATTAGGAATTTCTCACATAAAGTTAAACCTCTGACCTCACTCACTAGTGTTTGTGTTCCTTTCCATTGGAACGATGCGGCAACCAAAGCTTTTCAATCTCTAAAAAACTCTTTCACCTCTGCTCCAATTCTGCAGTTTCCTGATCCCTCTCTGCAGTTCACTCTTGAACTATGCGGTTGGTGCGATACTGTCACAACAAAAAGGTCTCAAGGAACCCCTTCATCCTGTGGCTTTTTACTCAAAGTTGCTCTCATCTGCAGAGATGAACTATTCCATCGGTGACAAGGAGTTACTTGCCATTAAAAGGGCTTTCGAGAACTGGAGACATTTATTAGAGGGCACGTCTCTTCCTATCCTAATATATACTGATCATCGCAATCTTGAATTTTTACAAAAAAAAAACAAAACTCTCTCAGGTAGACAAGTTCATTGGAGTTTATACTTCAGCAGATTTAATTTTCAAATCATTTACAGACCTGGCACTAGGAATGGTAAGGCTGAGGCATTTTCCAGAAGGGATCCAAGACCAATAAACTCCCAAGAACCCACCTTGATTATTCCAGCTGAAAGATTCCTCGGTCTTCTATCCAATATTGAATCACAAGTACAACATACTCTACTCACCGATACAGAAATACCTTACCACCAACTCACCCTCCGAAATAATTTGTAATTCCATGGAGAGAAGTTATACATACCAAAAGATCTTAGGAATGATGTAATCAGACAACATCATAATCCACCTCTTATTGGTCATCCTGGCATTAAGAAAACTAAATCTCTTCTTGACCGTTTTTTCTGGTGGCCAGATATGGTCTCTACAGTTAAAACCTATATACAAGACTGCACCATCTGTATTACTTCTAAAAAGGATAGGAATAAACCTTATGGTCACCTCTTACCTATTGAAATACCCAACAGACCTTGGCTTCACATAGGTATGGACTTCCTAGTGGAACTGCCTTTAAGTAATGGTTTCAATACCATTCTTGTCGTCACAGACATTCTGACTAAAATGGCCATTTTTATTCCTTTCCACAAACTACCGACTTCCAGTGAAACAGCCCAACTGTTTCTGAATTCTGTTGTCAGATACCACGGTCTTCCAACTACTATAACAACTGACAGAGGTACTCAGTTCACCTCTAAGTTTTGGAAACATCTCTCTCAACATTTGCAAATTGACCATCGTTTAAGTTCAGCATTTCATCCACAGACCAACGGGCAAACCGAGAAGCTAAACCAATGGCTCAAGCAATATTCTCCGCTGTTACTGCTCATATCACCAAACCAACTGGCTCAATATCTATACATGGCTGAGTTTGCTTATAACAATTTCCAACAATAGTTCCACTAATGTCTCACCATTTTTGCAAATTATGCTTTTCACCCCAATTTCAGAATACAGGTTAGTCAACAGTTAACTCTCCAAAAGTTGATGACCTCTTGCAAACCATTGTGAGAATTTTCATTTCCTAAAACAGAACATCAAAATGCTCAAGCCTCACAGAAGAAAGTTACTACGACTTACGGAGGAGACCTGCTCCCACTTATGCTGTTGGAATAGGGTTTGGCTCTCCACCAAAAAACATCAAAATACCAGTTCCTTGTAAGAAAACTTTCTGGTTTGTATATTGGTCCATTCAGTTACCCGAGAGTAGTCAATCCAAATGCTGTTTCTTTGGAACTGCCGACCAGCATATCAGTTCACCCGACCTTTCATGTGTCGCGGTTGAAACAGCCACTGATTCGACACCTACCGTCTAGTGTCCCTGCTCTCTGCGGCTTACGCCATTGGACTCTGACTCTGTTGATGTACCAGGAACTTCTTCGATTCTAGAATCCACAATGGACAATTGCAATATATCTGCGTTCGCTGAAGGATTCTCCCCGGATGATGACACTTGGGAACCTCACACTCACATTGATGCTCCACGTCTTCTTTTCCGCTTTCATAGGCGTTATCCTCAACGCCCGAAGCATCAGGTTTTTTAAGGGAGATTGGGTGGGTCTAGAGTAGGGGTATGTGGGTGGTGGGTTGTAATGGGGGGTTGTTGTTTTTTTTAAGGCAAAAAGAGCTGATTACCTTTGGGCAATGCCCCACAAAAGGCCCTTTTAAGGGTGGTAATAGAGCTGATTACTTTTGTAATTTAGATTAGGGTAGGGACATTTTTTTATTTTAGGCTTTGTTATTTTATTAGGGGGCTTAGAATAGGTGTAATTAGCTTAAAAATCTTGTAATCTTTTTCTATTTTATGTAATTTAGTGTTTTGTTTGTTTTTTTAATTTAGTTTAGTGTATTTAATTATATTTTAGTTTAGATAATTGTAGTTTATTTAATTAATTTATTGATAGTGTAGGTGTATTTGTAACTTATGTTAGGATTTATTTTACAGGTAAATTGGTAATTATTTTAACTAGGTAGCTATTAAATAGTTATTAACTATTTAATAGCTATTGTACCTAGTTAAAATAAATACCAAGTTACCTGTAAAATAAATATAAACCCTAAAATAGCTACAATGTAATTATTAATTATATTGTAGCTATCTTAGGGTTTATTTTTAGATAAGTATTTAGTTTTAAATAGGAATAATTTAGTCAATATTATTAATATTATTTAGATTTAATTTAATAATAATTAAGTTAGGGGTGTTAGGGTTAGATAGGGTTAATATAGTTAATATATATAATATAAAAACTATATTAACTATATTAACCCTAATATAATTAGGCTTAATATAGTTAATATAGGTGGCGGCGGTGTAGGGGGATTAGATTAGGGGTTAATATATTTAATATAGGTGGCGGCGGTATAGGGGGATTAGATTAGGGGGTTAGACATTTATTATAGGTGGCGGCGGTGTAGGGGATTAGATTAGGGGGTTAGACATTTATTATAGGTGGCGGCGGTGTCGGGGGGATTTAGATTACAGACAAAATAGCGGATTACTTTGTGACAATGCCCCGCAAAAAGCCCTTTTAAGGGCTGGTAAAGAGCTGGTTTACTTTGTGGCAATGCCCCGCAAAAGGCCCTTTTAAGGGCTGGTAATAGAGCTGGTTACTTTGGGGCAATGCCACGCAAAAGGCCCTTTTAAGGCTATTTGTAGGGTTAGACTTAGGTTCAGTGGTAGGGAAATTTTAGTATTTTAGGGGTTATAAATTTAATATAGGTGGCGGGCGGTATAGGGGGATTAGATTAGGGGTTAATAAATTTAATATAGGTGGCGGCGGTTATAGGGGGATTAGATTAGGGGGGTAATACATTTATTATAGGTTGCGGCGGTGTAGGGGGATTTAGATTACAGGCAAAAGAGCTGATTACTTTGTGACAATGCCCGCAAAAGGCTCTTTTAAGGGCTGGTAATAGAGCTGGTTACTTTGGGCAATGCCCCGCAAAAGGCCCTTTTAAGGGCTGGTAATAGAGCTGGTTACTTTGGGGCAATGCCACGCAAAAAGCCCTTTTCAGGGCTATTTTTAATTTAGTTTAGGGTAGGGACATTTTAGTATTTAGGGTGTAATAAATTTTATTATAGGTGGCGGCGGTGTAGGGTGATTAGCTTAGGGGTTAATATATTTAATATAGGTGGCGGCGGTGTAGGGGGATTAGATTAGAGGTTAATACATTTAATATAGGTGGCGGCGGTAGTAGGGGGATTAGATTAGGGGGGTAATATAGTTAAAATAGGTGGCGGTGGGGTAGGGGGCTCACATTAGGGGGTAATAATTTTAATATAAATGGCGGCGGTGTAGGGGGATTACATTAGGGGTTAATAAATTTAATGTAGGTGCGACGGTGTTGGGGGCTCACATTAGGGGGTTAGACATTTAATGTAGGTTGCGGCCGGGTCCAGGAGCGGCGGTTTAGGGGTTAACACTTTATTAGGGATTGCGGCGGGGGATCGCGGTTGACAGGTAGATAGACATTGCGCATGCGTTAGGTGTTAGGTTTTATTTTGCAGCTAGTTTAGGGAGTTACCGGGGCTCCAATACACAGCATAAGGCTTACTACGCCTGCAATTTGTGGCAAGGTGGAAAATTGGAGTAAGATTTCTCCATTTTCGCCACGTAAGTCCTTACGCTGTATATTGGATACCAAACTGTGCTGGTTTGGTATACCTGTCTATGGGCCAAAAAACTACGGCCAGAAGGCAGAAATATACGAGCGTAACTTCTATGTTACGCCGTATATGTGATACCAAACCAGCGCAAAATTTGGCGTTAGCAGGCTTTTGTGGGCGACGATTTATATCGGATCGCGGCCCAGAGGTTATTATGACATGATATATATTTCAGTGTTGCAAAGTCAGCAATACAAATAAGCTACAAGCACAGCTTAAAGGGATACCTAAACCCAATTTTTTCTTCTTTCATGATTCAGATAGAGCATACAATTTTAAGCAACTTTCTAATTTACTCCTAGTATTCATTTTTCTTTATTCTCTTGCTATTTTTATTTGAAAGCAGGAATGCAAAGCTTAGGAGCCAGCCCATTTTTGGTTTAGCACCCTGGATAGCGCTTGCTTATTGGTGGCTACTTTAACCACCAATCAGCAAGTACTACCCAGGTGCTGAAACAAAAATGGGCCGGCTCCTAAGCTTTACATTCCTGCTTTTCAAATAAAAATGTAAAATGACATGCTCTATCTGAAATCATTAAAGAAAAAAATTGGGTTTAGTATCCCTTTAACATATAGGGCGAGATTACAAATACGGCGTAGGCTTCAGCAGCTGGGAGTGATGCCACTGACATTGCAATATGACCTGTGGCAACATTCATGGCCAGAGGAATATCCCCACTTTGGGTTTTTAGGGGGAGCCAACACAGGCACAAAGGGTACAAGTATTCCCCCCCCCCCACAAATGCAATCACATTCTCAGCTATTCTCCTGGCACACTGTCACAGGATGAGGATATTGAAGAGGCTGGGTGGTCGCACATTATGCCACAGTGGACTTTGATTCATCCTGCCAACATTCATAATCTGCTGCATTAAGACAAGCTCCACCATCTGCTGCATTTGGATGAGCTCCCACCATCAGCAGCATTAGGATGAGCTCCACCATCTGCTGCATTCGGACGAGCTCCACCATCAGCAGCATTAGGATGAGCTCCACCATCTGCTGCATTCGGACGAATTCCACCATCTTCAGAAATTCAAGATTATAGCATCAGCAGAAGCACCAACATCAGCTTCAGCAGAAGCACCAACATCAGCAGCAGCTTCAGCAGAAGCAACAACAATCAGCTTCAGCAGAAGCACCAACATCAGCAGCAGCAGAAGCAGAAGCAGCAACAGCAGCAGCTTCAACAATTCCATCCAAGATTCAACATCTACCAGCATCACCTGTTCTCTGGACTCCTGGCCCTCAAACAACTGCCAGACATGTTGTTCAACAGTGAGTATGCATTGGATTCTCCCAGGGATGCTGAATACATTAGGATATAGAGAAGGATACTCAGAAGCACAGATAGGTTCCACAGATGGGGCATAGAGCTGCTGAGAGACATGGCAACATCGTTACGGGAAACTGTGGACAATCAGTCACAGATGATGAGATGGCTGGTTGATATGCAGCTGCAGGCGGACAATAAATCCAGAGAACATAATCAGCTTTTGGGTGTGTTGGTGGAACACTTTACACACCAGCAAGATACAGCCTCAAGCCTATCATCTGCCACTAGCACACCACCTGAAACACCAGAAACTGCAGGAGCAAGGAGGACAAGGCAATCCACCACAGGCGGTCGGCCCGACCTAGTAAGCTAAAAATGTTCAGGGTACCCAACTGGTTAAAAAGAGTGTCCTCAATCCCTGTAGTTAATTGAAGTTCAGTATGTTTAGCTAGGTGAATGGTATCACGGTTATGTTATAAACAGTTCCAGTAGTATTTATATCTTTATCGGTGTTAGTGCAATAACACAGTTCTGTCCATATTTATATATCCATTACTGAAAACCGGAAGTATTTGTCTGGTTTTTAGTGTACCCGTTAAGTGTTTATTTAAGAGTTTTCTCCTTTTTAGTAGGAATATCCGTAAGATGTTTTAACATAAGAAGTCAATACTCACTGTCTGTAAGGTTTCCAGTTCACTTTTTCCAATTCTCCTTATCTAAGGATTCCAGTTCACTTTTTCCAGCTCTCCTCATCACCTGTCCTCTCCCTACCTGCATTTAAGTCATCACATGACTGCAAAACAGGTGCTTAGTTATTGCACTTGTAGCAGCTACCTGCAAACCTGCTAATTTATGCTACTGTGTGAATCTCCAAGCTAGATATTCAATTTCATTCTCACTATTTTTGATTCATAAAGTTTTCTATACTCCTCTCCATTTCAATGGATTATTAGAAGAACAGTCTGATTGACTTCTACAAACATTTGTTCATTCTATCCTGGAACTGTTTCCTACGGATCTCTTTTTCTCACTGCACCTTTGCAGCCGATTACAAAGTTCTTCCTACAACCAGCTTACCGCTCCCGGAGACTCCCTTCTCAAAGAAAACACTTTCCAGGTCTGTTTTATAAAAGATCTCCTCTGCCTAAGATAACATCTTACAGCCTGTAACACCGCAGTTACTTTCTTTTCTAACGGCGTCTGCCGCTGTCAATCAACTGCCTCCGCTCCTTCCTCTAGCCAGAATTCAGCTCCGCTCATTTGTGGTCACAGCGCTCAGCTGCCAATATCATCTGCTGTCTCTCTCTGCTACCAACGAGTTAAGGGGGAAACTTACCAACTTATTTTCTGCAGAGGCTTCCTTGTTCTGATATCGGATCCCCCTCCTACCGCAAACATCCTGTAAGTGTCTGTTACTGTGAAAGTTCTATATACCAGTTACTTAAGAACACACCTTGAACTTTGTTATATATAAATATCCTTCCTACTGTGATTGGGGGCACTACCTATAACCCTTTTTGCAAATTACTTCAAAGTAATCTTTTCACCTTATCTCCAAACAGTCTATGCTATTTAATAGCCTGTTATATAAGGTGCTACATTTCAATAATTTATAAGTCTGCAGTTGAGATCCCCTACCCTCTTTACAAGGCAACAAATATACAGGCCTCACAGAATAACTAAGCCAGTTATGGATCCAGCAGACTTGCCTAATATAGTTTATAATCGATCTCATAGAGTCGATGAACTCACTCAGGGTATGAGGGAGTTAAAGGCTGAAAACGACGGTTTAAAGAAAGCTATTAAGGACATAAACTCTGCTAAGACACACACTACTGATTCAACTGTTGAACCACATATATCGTCTCCAGAGCCGTTTCATGGGGATAGAGCATTATATCGTCAGTACAGAAATGCTTGCCTTTTAACTTTTAATCTAAAACCTATCACTTACCCAAATGACAGAGTGAAGGTTCTAACTATGATTTCCTACTTACGCGGGGAACCCAGCATTTGGGCTGATACCCTTTTCGAGACTAATAGTCCGAATCTATCTTCGATGCAATCCTTTCTCGCAGTTATGGATGAGTTGTACTCAGATTCAAATGTACAGCTCACAGCCGAGACTAAGCTCAGGAAATTAAAACAAGGCAACCGGCCTGTTGAATGTTATATAACGGACTTTAAACAGTATGCTACCGACAGCCAATGGAACACCATAGCATTGAAAAATCAATTTCGCCTTGGCCTGTCTGATCAAGTGAAAGACGAACTTGCTCGCACGGAGCTCCCAGATTCATTGGAAGGCCTCATTAGACTCTCTATGCAGATTGATCGGCGGCTGAGAGAAAGAAAGTCTGAACGCCATTACGGAGATACCACTCATAGAAGGCCTGCTATGTCGGCACAACCACCTCATTCTTCCACTTCGAGCCACCCTGAGCCCATGGAGATAGGAGTCTTTAGAGGCCCTCTTTCCTCAGAAGAGAGATTCAGAAGAAAGTCTAGAGGCTTATGTATGTACTGCGGTTCTCCTTCTCACTCGATCCGCGAGTGCACCTCTCTGCACAAGAATAAAAACAGTAAGTCTTGCCCTTCTCTGACTTCTTTGATTGTGCATGATCAGCCAGCTCATTGTCTTTTACCTCTCTCTTTGCAGTGGGACAACAGGCATATGAAGACAGAGGCAATAATTGACACCGGAGCACAAGCAAATTATATTGATGCTTCCCTTGTATTTAGAAATAAAATTCCTGCTGAGCAAAAAATTGTGTCCTGTTTCTATTAAAGTAGTTGATAGTTCTGAAATCTCATCGGGGTCCTATTACCCACCACACCATTCCATCCTCGTTACTACTGTTGGTTTACATCAAGAATACATCACCTTTGATGTTATTACTTCACCTCTTTTTCCCATAGTTTTAGGGATACGTTGGCTCCAGTTACATGAACCTGATATCACCTGGAGCAGTTTAAAGCTGGAATTTAACTCATCCTATTGTAAACAGACCTGTTATCAACATCACTCCTTGCTTCATATGTCGGAAACCACACAAATTCCGGACGTCTATTTGAAGTTTTTGGATGTATTCAGCAAAAAAGAAGCGGAAAACTCTCCAACCTCATCGCTCCTACACCGCCCTATCGACCTAAGACCTGGCACTTCACCACCTTTTGGTCATCTCTATCCACTGTCACAACCAGAATTGGATCACCTTAAGTCCTACCTGGATGATAATTTAAAGAAGGGTTTTATCCGTCCTTCTGTGTCTTTTGCAGCATCTGGGTTTTTCTTTGTCAGAAATAAGGATAATTCTCTACGCCCTATTATCGACTTCAGAGAATTAAACAAAATAACCATCAAGAACCGCTATCCGTTGCCACTTATACCGGAATTAATAGAAAGGCTTCAACATGCTAAACTCTTCACTAAACTGGACTTAAGAGGGGCTTATAACCTTGTTAGGATGAGGGAAGGCGACGAGTGGCTGACCGCCTTTCGAACTCGCTACGGCCTCTTCGAATATCTGGTCATGCCCATTCGGTCTCACCAATGCGCCCGCAACCTTCCAGTTCTTTGTGAACGATATCTTCCACGATCTACTAGATGTTTGTGTGATAGTGTACCTGGACGACATTCTGATATATTCCAACACCCTTGATGATCACATAAAACATGTCAGCTGGATACTCTCTCGACTTCAAGTTCATCGACTTTACACTAAGTTCGAGAAATGTGTCTTCCATACAACCCAGATTGACTTCCTTGGTTATACTATTGGACCACTTGGCATACAAATGCAAGAGAATAAAGTAGATTCCGTCAGAACCTGGCCACAACCCAAGAATAGGAAGGATTTGCAACGCTTCCTTGGGTTCAGCAATTATTTCAGGAAGTTCATTAGGAATTTCTCACATAAAGTTAAACCTCTGACCTCACTCACTAGTGTTTGTGTTCCTTTCCATTGGAACGATGCGGCAACCAAAGCTTTTCAATCTCTAAAAAACTCTTTCACCTCTGCTCCAATTCTGCAGTTTCCTGATCCCTCTCTGCAGTTCACTCTTGAACTATGCGGTTGGTGCGATACTGTCACAACGAAAAGGTCTCAAGGAACCCCTTCATCCTGTGGCTTTTTACTCAAAGTTGCTCTCATCTGCAGAGATGAACTATTCCATCGGTGACAAGGAGTTACTTGCCATTAAAAGGGCTTTCGAGAACTGGAGACATTTATTAGAGGGCACGTCTCTTCCTATCCTAATATATACTGATCATCGCAATCTTGAATTTTTACAAAAAAAAAAACAAAACTCTCTCAGGTAGACAAGTTCATTGGAGTTTATACTTCAGCAGATTTAATTTTCAAATCATTTACAGACCTGGCACTAGGAATGGTAAGGCTGAGGCATTTTCCAGAAGGGATCCAAGACCAATAAACTCCCAAGAACCCACCTTGATTATTCCAGCTGAAAGATTCCTCGGTCTTCTATCCAATATTGAATCACAAGTACAACATTCTCTACTCACCGATACAGAAATACCTTACCACCAACTCACCCTCCGAAATAATTTGTACTTCCATGGAGAGAAGTTATACATACCAAAGATCTTAGGAATGATGTAATCAGACAACATCATAATCCACCTCTTATTGGTCATCCTGGCATTAAGAAAACTAAATCTCTTCTTGACCGTTTTTTCTGGTGGCCAGATATGGTCTCTACAGTTAAAACCTATATACAGGACTGCACCATCTGTATTACTTCTAAAAAGGATA
This sequence comes from Bombina bombina, assembly GCF_027579735.1. Classification (NCBI taxonomy): domain Eukaryota; kingdom Metazoa; phylum Chordata; class Amphibia; order Anura; family Bombinatoridae; genus Bombina; species Bombina bombina. Next base: position 974,654,562 of record NC_069501.1, on the reverse strand, counting down.
GGAATAAACCTTATGGTCACCTCTTACCTATTGAAATACCCAACAGACCTTGGCTTCACATAGGTATGGACTTCCTAGTGGAACTGCCTTTAAGTAATGGTTTCAATACCATTCTTGTCGTCACAGACATTCTGACTAAAATGGCCATTTTTATTCCTTTCCACAAACTACCGACTTCCAGTGAAACAGCCCAACTGTTTCTGAATTCTGTTGTCAGATACCACGGTCTTCCAACTACTATAACAACTGACAGAGGTACTCAGTTCACCTCTAAGTTTTGGAAACATCTCTCTCAACATTTGCAAATTGACCATCGTTTAAGTTCAGCATTTCATCCACAGACCAACGGGCAAACCGAGAAGCTAAACCAATGGCTCAAGCAATATCTCCGCTGTTACTGCTCATATCACCAAACCAACTGGGCTCATTATCTATACATGGCTGAGTTTGCTTATAACAATTCCAACAATAGTTCCACTAATGTCTCACCATTTTTTGCAAATTATGCTTTTCACCCCAATTTCAGAATACAGGATAGTCAACCAGTTAACTCTCCAAAAGTTGATGACCTCTTGCAAACCATTGCTGAGAATTTCATTTCCTAAAACAGAACATACAAAACGCTCAAGCCTCACAGAAGAAGTACTACGACTTACGGAGGAGACCTGCTCCCACTTATGCTGTTGGAGATAGGGTTTGGCTCTCCACCAAAAACATCAAAATACAGTTCCTTGTAAGAAACTTTCTGGTTTGTATATTGGTCCATTCCTAGTTACCGAGTAGTCAATCCAAATGCTTTTTCTTTGGAACTGCGCCCCAGCATATCAGTTCACCCGACCTTTCATGTGTCGCGGTTGAAACCAGCCACTGATTCGACACCTACCTCTAGTGTCCTGCCTCCTGCGGCTTCGCCATTGGACTCTGACTCTTTGAGGTCCAGGATATTCTTGATTCTAGAATCCACAATGGACAATTGCAATATCTGGTTCGCTGGAAAGGATTCTCCCCGGATGATGACACTTGGGAACCTCACACTCACATTGATGCTCCACGTCTTCTTTCCCGCTTTCATAGGCGTTATCCTCAACGCCCGAAGCATCAGGTTTTTTAAGGGAGATTGGGTGGGTTAGAGTAGGGGTATGTGGGTGGTGGGTTGTAATGGGGGGTTGTTGTTTTTTTTACAGGCAAAAGAGCTGATTACTTTGGGGCAATGCCCCACAAAAGGCCCTTTTAAGGGCTGGTAATAGAGCTGATTACTTTTGTAATTTAGATTAGGGTAGGGACATTTTTTTATTTTTGGCTTTGTTATTTTATTAGGGGGCTTAGAATAGGTGTAATTAGCTTAAAAATCTTGTAATCTTTTTCTATTTTATGTAATTTAGTGTTTGTTTGTTTTTTTTTAATTTAGTTTAGTGTATTTAATTATATTTTAGTTTAGATAATTGTAGTTTATTTAATTAATTTATTGATAGTGTAGGTGTATTTGTAACTTATGTTAGGATTTATTTTACAGGTAAATTGGTAATTATTTTAACTAGGTAGCTATTAAATAGTTATTAACTATTTAATAGCTATTGTACCTAGTTAAAATAAATACCAAGTTACCTGTAAAATAAATATAAACCCTAAAATAGCTACAATGTAATTATTAATTATATTGTAGCTATCTTAGGGTTTATTTTATAGATAAGTATTTAGTTTTAAATAGGAATAATTTAGTCAATATTATTAATATTATTTAGATTTAATTTAATAATAATTAAGTTAGGGGTGTTAGGGTTAGATAGGGTTAATATAGTTAATATATATAATATAAAAACTATATTAACTATATTAACCCTAATATAATTAGGCTTAATATAGTTAATATAGGTGGCGGCGGTTGTAGGGGGATTAGATTAGGGGTTAATATATTTAATATAGGTGGCGGCGGTATAGGGGGATTAGATTAGGGGGTTAGACATTTATTATAGGTGGCGGCGGGTGTAGGGGGATTAGATTAGGGGGTTAGACATTTATTATAGGTGGCGGCGGTGTCGGGGGATTTAGATTACAGACAAAATAGCGGATTACTTTGTGACAATGCCCCGCAAAAGCCCTTTTAAGGGCTGGTAAAAGAGCTGGTTACTTTGGGGCAATGCCCCGCAAAAGGCCCTTTTAAGGGCTGGTAATAGAGCTGGTTACTTTGGGGCAATGCCACGCAAAAGGCCCTTTTCAGGGCTATTTGTAGGGTTAGACTTAGGTTTAGTGGTAGGGAAATTTTAGTATTTTAGGGGTTAATAAATGTAATATAGGTGGCGGCGGTATAGGGGGATTAGATTAGGGGTTAATAAATTTAATATAGGTGGCGGCGGTATAGGGGGATTAGATTAGGGGGTAATACATTTATTATAGGTTGCGGCGGTGTAGGGGGATTTAGATTACAGGCAAAAGAGCTGATTACTTTGTGACAATGCCAAGCAAAAGGCCCTTTTAAGGGCTGGTAATAGAGCTGGTTACTTTGGGCAATGCCTAGCAAAAGGCCCTTTTAAGGGCTGGTAATAGAGCTGGTTACTTTGGGGCAATGCCACGCAAAAAGCCCTTTTCAGGGCTATTTTTAATTTAGTTTAGGGTAGGGACATTTTAGTATTTTAGGGTGTAATAAATTTATTATAGGTGGCGGCGGTGTAGGGTGATTAGATTAGGGGTTAATATATTTAATATAGGTGGCGGCGGTGTAGGGGGATTAGATTAGAGGTTAATACATTTAATATAGGTGGCGGCGGTGTAGGGGGATTAGATTAGGGGGTAATATAGTTAAAATAGGTGGCGGTGGGGTAGGGGGCTCACATTAGGGGGTAATAATTTTAATATAAATGGCGGCGGTGTAGGGGGATTACATTAGGGGTTAATAATTTTAATGTAGGTGGCGACGGTGTTGGGGGCTCACATTAGGGGGTTAGACATTTAATGTAGGTTGCGGCCGGGTCCAGGAGCGGCGGTTTAGGGGTTAAACACTTTATTAGGGATTGCGGCGGGGGATCGCGGTTGACAGGTAGATAGACATTGCGCATGCGTTAGGTGTTAGGTTTTATTTTGCAGCTAGTTTAGGGAGTTACGGGGCCTCCAATACACAGCGTAAGGCTTACTACGCCTGCAATTTGTGGCAAGGTGAAAATGGAGTAAGATTTCTCCATTTTCGCCACGTAAGTCCTTACGCTGTATATTGGATACCAAACTGTGCTGGTTTGGTATACCTGTCTATGGGCCAAAAAACTACGGCCGAAGGCAGAAATATACGAGCGTAACTTCTATGTTACGCCGTATATGTGATACCAAACCAGCGCAAAATTTGGCGTTGCCGGCTTTTGTGGGCGACGATTTATATCGGATCGCGGCCCAGAGGTTATTAATGACATGATATATATTTCAGTGTTGCAAAGTCAGCAATACAAATAAGCTACAAGCACAGCTTAACCCCTTAACGACTGAGGACGTGCAGGGTACGTCCTCAGAAAAAAGGCAGTTAATGCCTGAGAACGTACCCTGCACGTCCTCAGTGGGAAAGCAGCTGGAAGCGATCCTGCTCGCTTCCAGCTGCTTTCCGGTTATTGCAGTGATGCCTCGATATGGAGGCATCCTGCAATAACCTTTTTAAGTCATCCGGTGCAGAGAGAGCCACTCTGTGGCCCTCTCTGCACCGGAGATCGGTGGCTACCTGCGTTGGTGGGTGGGAGCCGGACCGGGAGGCGGGTGGCGGCCATCGATGGCCATGTGGATCTGAAGGTGGGCGGGGGTGGCTGGGGGCGCGCACGGGCGCGCGCGCGTGCACGGGAGGGTGGGGGCGGGCGCGTGCACGGGGAGGGAGCGGGTGGGAACCGCTACACTGCAGAAAATGGGGATATAAAAAATATAATAAAAAATAAAATCCAAACAATCAGCAAGGTGGTGGGGGTTTGTTTGTGGGGGGTGGGGGGTTGGGGGAAGCTACACTACAGAAAAAAACAAAAAAAAAAAAAAAAAGCACTTTTTATTGTAAACTGGGTACTGGCAGACAGCTGCCAGTACCCAAGATGGCCCCCAATAAGGCAGAGGGGAGGGTTAGAGAGCGGTTTTGGGGGGGATCAGGGAGGTTGGGGGCTAAGGGGGGGATCCTACACAGTAGCATATGTAAATATGCTAAAAAAAAATTTCATTTTTTTTTTAAAAACCCTTTTATTTTAGTACTGGCAGACTTTCTGCCAGTACTTAAGATGGCGGGGACAATTGTGGGGTGGGGGAGGGAAGGGAGCTGTTTGGGAGGGATCAGGGGGTGGGATGTGTCAGATGGGAGGCTGATCTCTACACTAAAGCTAAAATTAACCCTGCAAGCTCACTACAAACTCCCTAATTAACCCTTTCACTGCTAGCCATAATACACGTGTGAGGCGCAACAGGATTTAGTGGCCTTCTAATTACCAGAAAGCAACGCCAAAGTCATATATGTCTGCTATTTCTGAACAAAGGGGATCCCAGACAAGCATTTACAACCATTTGTGCCATAATTGCACAAGCTGTTTGTAAATGATTTCAGTGAGAAACCTAAAATTGTGAAAAATTTTACGTTTTTTTTTAATTTGATCGCATTTGGCGGTGAAATGGTGGCATGAAATATACCAAAATGTGCCTAGATCAATACTTGGGGTTGTCTACTACACTACACTAAAGCTAAAATTAACCCTACAAGCTCCCTAAAAGCTCCCTAATTAACCCCTTAACTGCTGGGCATGATACACTTGTGGTGCGCAGTGGCATTTAGCGGCCTTCTAATTACCCAAAAAGCAACGCCAAAGCCATATATGTGTGCTATTTCTGAACAAAGGGGATCCCAGAGAGGAATTTACAACAATTTATGCCATAATTGCACAAGCTGTTTGTAAATGATTTCAGTGAGAAACCTAAAGTTTGTGAAAAAATTTGTGAAAAAGTGAACAATTTTTTGTATTTGATCGCATTTGGCGGTGAAATGGTGGTATGAAATATACCAAAATTGGCCTAGATCAATACTTTGGGATGTCTACTAAAAAAAATATATACTTGTCAAGGGATATTCAGGGATTCCTGAAAGATATCAGTGTTCTAATGTAACTAGCGCTAATTTTGGAAAAAAAATGGTTTGGAAATAGCAAAGTGCTACTTGTATTTATGGCCCTATAACTTGCAAAAAAAGCAAAGAACATGTAAACATTGGGTATTTCTAAACTCAGGACAAAATTTAGAAACTATTTAGCATGGGTGTTTTTTGGTGGTTTTAGATATGTAACAGATTTTGGGGGTCAAAGTTAGAAAAGTGTGTTTTTTTCCATTTTTTCCTCATATTTTATAATTTTTTTTATAGTAAATTATAAGATATGATGAAAATAATGGTATCTTTAGAAAGTCCATTTAATGGCGAGAAAAACGGTATATAATATGTGTGGGTACAGTAAATGAGTAAGAAGAAAATTACAGCTAAACACAAACACCGCAAAAATGTAAAAATAGCCTTGGTCCCAAACGGACAGAAAATGGAAAAGTGCTCTGGTCACTAAGGGGTTAAAGGGATACTAAACCCAATTTTTTCTTCTTTCATGATTCAGATAGAGCATACAATTTTAAGCAACTTTCTAATTTACTCCTAGTATTCATTTTTCTTTATTCTCTTGCTATTTTTATTTGAAAAGCAGGAATGCAAAGCTTAGGAGCCAGCCCATTTTTGGTTTAGCACCCTGGATAGCGCTTGCTTATTGGTGGCTACTTTAACCACCAATCAGCAAGTACTACCCAGGTGCTGAAACAAAATGGGCCGGCTCCTAAGCTTTACATTCCTGCTTTTCAAATAAAAATGTAAAATGACATGCTCTATCTGAATCATTAAAGAAAAAAATTGGGTTTAGTATCCCTTTAACATATAGGGCGAGATTACAAATACGGCATAGGCTTCAGCAGCTGGGAGTGATGCCACTGACATTGCAATATGACCTGTGGCAACATTCATGGCCAGAGGAATATCCCCACTTTGGGTTTTAGGGGGAGCCAACACAGGCACAAAGGGTACAAGTATCCCCCCCCCCACAAATGCAATCACATTCTCAGCTATTCTCCTGGCACACTGTCACAGGATGAGGATATTGAAGAGGCTGGGTGGTCGCACATTATGCCACAGTGGGACTTTGATTCATCCTGCCAACATTCATAATCTGCTGCATTAAGACAAGCTCCACCATCTGCTGCATTTGGATGAGCTCCACCATCAGCAGCATTAGGATGAGCTCCACCATCTGCTGCATTCGGACGAGCTCCACCATCAGCAGCATTAGGATGAGCTCCACCATCTGCTGCATTCTGACGAATTCCACCATCTTCAGAAATTCAAGATATAGCATCAGCAGAAGCACCAACATCAGCTTCAGCAGAAGCACCGACATCAGCAGCAGCTTCAGCAGAAGCAACAACATCAGCTTCAGCAGAAGCACCAACATCAGCAGCAGCAGAAGCAGAAGCAGCAACAGCAGCAGCAGCAGCTTCAACAATTCCATCCCAAGATTCAACATCTACCAGCATCACCTGTTCTCTGGACTCCTGGCCCTCAAACAACTGCCAGACATGTTGTTCAACAGTGAGTATGCATTGGATTCTCCCATGGATGCTGAATACATTAGGATATAGAGAAGGATACTCAGAAGCACAGATAGGTTCCACAGATGGGGCATAGAGCTGCTGAGAGACATGGCAACATTGTTACGGGAAACTGTGGACAATCAGTCACAGATGATGAGATGGCTGGTTGATATGCAGCTGCAGGCGGACAATAAATCCAGAGAACATAATCAGCTTTTGGGTGTGTTGGTGGAACACTTTACACACCAGCAAGATACAGCCTCAAGCCTATCATCTGCCACTAGCACACCACCTGAAACACCAGAAACTGCAGGAGCAAGGAGGACAAGGCAATCCACCACAGGCGGTCGGCCGACCTAGTAAGCTAAAAATGTTCAGGGTACCCAACTGGTTAAAAAGAGTGTCCTCAATCCCTGTAGTTAATTGAAGTTCAGTATGTTTAGCTAGGTGAATGGTATACGGTTATGTTATAAACAGTTCCAGTAGTATTTATATCTTTATCGGTGTTAGTGCAATAACACAGTTCTGTCCATATTTATATATCCATTACTGAAAACCGGAAGTATTTGTCTGGTTTTTAGTGTACCCGTTAAGTGTTTATTTAAGAGTTTTCTCCTTTTTAGTAGGAATATCCGTAAGATGTTTTAACATAAGAAGTCAATACTCACTGTCTGTAAGGTTTCCAGTTCACTTTTTCCAATTCTCCTTATCTAAGGATTCCAGTTCACTTTTTCCAGCTCTCCTCATCACCTGTCCTCTCCCTACCTGCATTTAAGTCATCACATGACTGCAAACAGGTGCTTAGTTATTGCACTTGTAGCAGCTACCTGCAAACCTGCTAATTTATGCTACTGTGTGAATCTCCAAGCTAGATATTCAATTTCATTCTCACTATTTTGATTCATAAAGTTTTCTACTCCTCTCCATTTCAATGGATTATTAGAAGAACAGTCTGATTGACTTCTACAAACATTTGTTCATTCTATTCTGGAACTGTTTCCTACGGATCTCTTTTTCTCACTGCACCTTTGCAGCGGATTACAAAGTTCTTCCTACAACCAGCTTACCGCTCCCGGAGACTCCCTTCTCAAAGAAACACTTTCCAGGTCTGTTTTATAAAAGATCTCCTCTGCCTAAGATAACATCTTACAGCCTGTAACACCGCAGTTACTTTCTTTACTAACGGCGTCTGCCGCTGTCAATCAACTGCTCCGCTCCTTCCTCTAGCCAGAACTCAGCTCCGCTCATTTGCGGTCACAGCGCTCAGCTGCCAATATCATCTGCTGTCTCTCTCTGCTACCAAACGAGTTAAGGGGGAAACTTACCAACTTATTTTCTGCAGAGGCTTCCTTGTTCTGATATCGGATCCCCTCCTACCGCAAACATCCTGTAAGTCTCTGTTACTGTGAAAGTTCTATATACCAGTTACTTAAGAACACACCTTGAACTTTGTTATATATAAATATCCTTCCTACTGTGATTGGGGGCACTACTATAACCCTTTTTGCAAATTACTTCAAAGTAATCTTTTCACCTTATCTCCAAACAGTCTATGCTATTTAATAGCCTGTTATATAAGGTGCTACATTTCAATAATTTATAAGTCTGCAGTTGAGATCCCCTACCCTCTTTACAAGGCAACAAATATACAGGCCTCACAGAATAACTAAGCCAGTTATGGATCCAGCAGACTTGCCTAATATAGTTTATAATCGATCTCATAGAGTCGATGAACTCACTCAGGGTATGAGGGAGTTAAAGGCTGAAAACGACGGTTTAAAGAAAGCTATTAAGGACATAAACTCTGCTAAGACACACACTACTGAATCAACTGTTGAACCACATATATCGTCTCCAGAGCCGTTTCATGGGGATAGAGCATTATATCGTCAGTACAGAAATGCTTGCCTTTTAACTTTTAATCTAAAACCTATCACTTACCCAAATGACAGAGTGAAGGTTCTAACTATGATTTCCTACTTACGCGGGGAACCCAGCATTTGGGCTGATACCCTTTTCGAGACTAATAGTCCGATTCTATCTTCGATGCAATCCTTTCTCGCAGTTATGGATGAGTTGTACTCAGATTCAAATGTACAGCTCACAGCTGAGACTAAGCTCAGGAAATTAAAACAAGGCAACCGGCCTGTTGAATGTTATATAACGGACTTTAAACAGTATGCTACCGACAGCCAATGGAACACCATAGCATTGAAAAATCAATTTCGCCTTGGCCTGTCTGATCAAGTGAAAGACGAACTTGCTCGCACGGAGCTCCCAGATTCATTGGAAGGCCTCATTAGACTCTCTATGCAGATTGATCGGCGGCTGAGAGAAAGAAAGTCTGAACGCCATTACGGAGATACCACTCATAGAAGGCATGCTATGTCGGCACAACCACCTCATTCTTCCACTTCGAGCCACCCTGAGCCCATGGAGATAGGAGTCTTTAGAGGCCCTCTTTCCTCAGAAGAGAGATTCAGAAGAAAGTCTAGAGGCTTATGTATGTACTGCGGTTCTCCTTCTCACTCGATCCGCGAGTGCACCTCTCTGCACAAGAATAAAAACAGTAAGTCTTGCCCTTCTCTGACTTCTTTGATTGTGCATGATCAGCCAGCTCATTGTCTTTTACCTCTCTCTTTGCAGTGGGACAACAGGCATATGAAGACAGAGGCAATAATTGACACCGGAGCACAAGCAAATTATATTGATGCTTCCCTTGTATTTAGAAATAAAATTCCTCTGAGCAAAAAATTGTGTCCTGTTTCTATTAAAGTAGTTGATGGTTCTGAAATCTCATCGGGTCCTATTACCCACCACACCATTCCCATCCTCGTTACTACTGTTGGTTTACATCAAGAATACATCACCTTTGATGTTATTACTTCACCTCTTTTTCCCATAGTTTTAGGGATACGTTGGCTCAGTTACATGAACCTGATATCACCTGGAGCAGTTTAAAGCTGGAATTTAACTCATCCTATTGTAAACAGACCTGTTATCAACATCACTCCTTGCTTCATCTGTCGGAAACCACACAAATTCCGGACGTCTATTTGAAGTTTTCGGATGTATTCAGCAAAAAAGAAGTGGAAACTCTCCAACCTCATCGCTCCTACACCGCCCTATCGACCTAAGACCTGGCACTTCACCACCTTTTGGTCATCTCTATCCACTGTCACAACCAGAATTGGATCACCTTAAGTCCTACCTGGATGATAATTTAAAGAAGGGTTTTATCCTTCCTTCTGTGTCTTTTGCAGCATCTGGGTTTTTCTTCGTCAGAAATAAGGATAATTCTCTACGCCCTATTATCGACTTCAGAGAATTAAACAAAATAACCATCAAGAACCGCTATCCGTTGCCACTTATACCGGAATTAATAGAAAGGCTTCAACATGCTAAACTCTTCACTAAACTGGACTTAAGAGGGGCTTATAACCTTGTTAGGATGAGGGAAGGCGACGAGTGGCTGACCGCCTTTCGAACTCGCTACGGCCTCTTCAAATATCTGGTCATGCCATTCGGTCTCACCAATGCGCCCGCAACCTTCCAGTTCTTTGTGAACGATATCTTCCACGATCTACTAGATGTTTGTGTGATAGTGTACCTGGACGACATTCTGATATATTCCAACACCCTTGATGATCACATAAAACATGTCAGCTGGATACTCTCTCGACTTCAAGTTCATCGACTTTACACTAAGTTCGAGAAATGTGTCTTCCATACAACCCAGATTGACTTCCTTGGTTATACTATTGGACCACTTGGCATACAAATGCAAGAGAATAAAGTAGATTCCGTCAGAACCTGGCCACAACCCAAGAATAGGAAGGATTTGCAACGCTTCCTTGGGTTCAGCAATTATTTCAGGAAGTTCATTAGGAATTTCTCACATAAAGTTAAACCTCTGACCTCACTCACTAGTGTTTGTGTTCCTTTCCATTGGAACGATGCGGCAACCAAAGCTTTTCAATCTCTAAAAAACTCTTTCACCTCTGCTCCAATTCTGCAGTTTCCTGATCCCTCTCTGCAGTTCACTCTTGAACTATGCGGTTGGTGCGATACTGTCACAACGAAAAGGTCTCAAGGAACCCCTTCATCCTGTGGCTTTTTACTTAAAGTTGCTCTCATCTGCAGAGATGAACTATTCCATCGGTGACAAGGAGTTACTTGCCATTAAAAGGGCTTTCGAGAACTGGAGACATTTATTAGAGGGCACGTCTCTTCCTATCCTAATATATACTGATCATCGCAATCTTGAATTTTTACAAAAAAAACAAAACTCTCTCAGGTAGACAAGTTCATTGGAGTTTATACTTCAGCAGATTTAATTTTCAAATCATTTACAGACCTGGCACTAGGAATGGTAAGGCTGATGCATTTTCCAGAAGGGATCCAAGACCAATAAACTCCCAAGAACCCACCTTGATTATTCCAGCTGAAAGATTCCTCGGTCTTCTATCCAATATTGAATCACAAGTACAACATTCTCTACTCACCGATACAGAAATACCTTACCACCAACTCACCCTCCGAAATAATTTGTACTTCCATGGAGAGAAGTTATACATACCAAAAGATCTTAGGAATGATGTAATCAGACAACATCATAATCCGCCTCTTATTGGTCATCCTGGCATTAAGAAAACTAAATCTCTTCTTGACCGTTTTTTCTAGTGGCCAGATATGGTCTCTACAGTTAAAACCTATATACAAGACTGCACCATCTGTATTACTTCTAAAAAGGATAGGAATAAACCTTATGGTCACCTCTTACCTATTGAAATACCCAACAGACCTTGGCTTCACATAGGTATGGACTTCCTAGTGGAACTGCCTTTAAGTAATGGTTTCAATACCATTCTTGTCGTCACAGACATTCTGACTAAAATGGCCATTTTTATTCCTTTCCACAAACTACCGACTTCCAGTGAAACAGCCCAACTGTTTCTGAATTCTGTTGTCAGATACCACGGTCTTCCAACTACTATAACAACTGACAGAGGTACTCAGTTCACCTCTAAGTTTTGGAAACATCTCTCTCAACATTTGCAAATTGACCATCGTTTAAGTTCAGCATTTCATCCACAGACCAACGGGCAAACCGAGAAGCTAAACCAATGGCTCAAGCAATATCTCTGCTGTTACTGCTCATATCACCAAACCAACTGGGCTCATTATCTATACATGGCTGAGTTTGCTTATAACAATTCCAACAATAGTTCCACTAATGTCTCACCATTTTTTGCAAATTATGCTTTTCAGCCCAATTTCAGAATACAGGATAGTCAACCAGTTAACTCTCCAAAAGTTGATGACCTCTTGCAAACCATTGCTGAGAATTTTCATTTCCTAAAACAGAACATACAAAACGCTCAAGCCTCACAGAAGAAGTACTACGACTTACGGAGGAGACCTGCTCCCACTTATGCTGTTGGAGATAGGGTTTGGCTCTCCACCAAAAACATCAAAATACCAGTTCCTTGTAAGAAACTTTCTGGTTTGTATATTGGTCCATTCCTAGTTACCCGAGTAGTCAATCCAAATGCTGTTTCTTTGGAACTGCCGCCCAACATATCAGTTCACCCGACCTTTCATGTGTCGCGGTTGAAACCAGCCACTGATTCGACACCTACCTCTAGTGTCCTGCCTCCTGCGGCTTCGCCATTGGACTCTGACTCTTTTGAGGTCCAGGATATTCTTGATTCTAGAATCCACAATGGACAATTGCAATATCTGGTTTGCTGGAAAGGATTCTCCCCGGATGATGACACTTGGGAACCTCACACTCACATTGATGCTCCACGTCTTCTTTCCCGCTTTCATAGGCGTTATCCTCAACGCCCGAAGCATCAAGCCGAGGATCGGCTTCCTTGAGGGGGGGCGTATGTAAGGTTTCCAGTTCACTTTTTCCAATTTTGCTCATCTAAGGATTCCAGTTCACTTTTTCCAGCTCTCCTCATCACCTGTCCTCTCCCTACCTGCATTTAAGTCATCACATGACTGCAAACAGGTGCTTAGTTATTGCAGTTGTAGCAGCTACCTGCAAACCTGCTAATTTATGCTACTGTGTGAATCTCCAAGCTAGATATTCAATTTCATTCTCACTATTTTGATTCATAAAGTTTTCTACTCCTCTCCATTTCAATGGATTATTAGAAGAACAGTCTGATTGACTTCTACAAACATTTGTTCATTCTATCCTGGAACTGTTTCCTACGGATCTCTTTTTCTCACTGCACCTTTGCAGCGGGTTACAAAGTTCTTCCTACAACCAGCTTACCGCTCCCGGAGACTCCCTTCTCAAAGAAATACTTTCCAGGTCTGTTTTATAAAAGATCTCCTCTGCCTAAGATAACATCTTACAGCCTGTCACACCGCAGTTACTTTCTTTACTAGCGGCGTCTGCTGCTGTCAATCAACTGCTCCGCTCCTCCCTCTAGCCAGAACTCAGCTCCGCTCATTTGTGGTCACAGCGCTCAGCTGTCAATATCATCTGCTGTCTCTCTCTGCTACCAAATGAGTTAAGGGGGAAACTTACCAACTTATTTTCTGCAGAGGCTTCCTTGTTCTGATATCGGATCCCCTCCTACCGCAAACATCCTGTAAGTCTCTGTTACTGTGAAAGTTCTATATACCAGTTACTTAAGAACACACCTTGAACTTTGTTATATATAAATATCCTTCCTACTGTGATTGGGGGCACTACTATAACCCTTTTTGCAATTTACTTCAAAGTAATCTTTTCACCTTATCTCCAAACAGTCTATGCTATTTAATAGCCTGTTATATAAGGCGATACATTTCAATCATTTATAAGTCTGCAGTTGCGATCCCCTACCCTCTTTACAAGGCAGCAAATATACAGGCCTCACACTGTCTGCTGTGAGCTTACCACGCAAGCCGGTCCTGGAGCCTATCAGTTGTCTTCCTTTATGTCTACCGTAAGATATAATAGGTCTGTGTCCCAGGTGCAATTCCTCTGCACTGTTCCTTTGGCTCTGCAGTCCTGTGTGTACTCAATACAGTCAGAGCAGTGTCAGTGTCTTTGTGTCTCCAAGTATCTTCGATGTGTAAGCAGCAGTTCAAGCTACGCGTTACAGCTGAGTAATCCGGCCTTTTTCAAGCCATACTGCTATAAGTCCATACTCCATCACTTTATACCCCTTCTGGGCTTTCGTTTGATGGAAAACAGCTGAGCTGATGAAAGTAATTAGCAAACAGCTGTGTACCGTCGAAGTACAATTGCGTGTGTGCAAAACAAGAAATTTCAAGTAATACTTTGGACTATGTATGTAATCCCGGTCTAATTTCTGTATATTATTTATGAAATTTCTACCACTAAAATTCTATACGAAAAAATTATATGAAATACTATATAAAGTTTTAAGAAACTAATTTTAATAAAATTATGTAAAATTTCATCATGAAATTTCATAGTGAAGTGCAAATTTTGAAATTTGTATGAAGCTTTAAAATCTAAGCTGTGGTCTCTATCAGAACTCTAAAAATAATAAGATATGGTCTCTTTCTATATCTTTTTTTTTTTTTAAACCCTGAAGGTGTGTGTTTCTTACAGGTGGGGGGAATTATAGAAACTATATCCTAACATTTGTTTGTCTTAATATAATCCCATTTCAGGGGATCTAGCTGCCTTTAAGGAAGCTATTTAGATTAAAATCCAGATTTAATCCCTTAGGGTGTAGTGTCTGTAACTGAAATATCCATTTTGCTTTTGATAGCATTTTGTATCTTGTATTCTTTTCTTGTAATATTAGACTGAAAAGTATGGTTTTTTTTTGGAATGTCTACTGGCTTTACAGATATGACATGTAAAAAAACATTTTAATTCTTGGCCTAGTATTCCTTTTTCTACTCCTCCACAAAAATGACTGTTTTGCATGGAGGGGACTAGTCTACTGTTTAGATTTCTGGCCTTTCTATAGATAAATATGGGTTTGTCGGGTAATTCTGGGCCTAAATCTGGATCATAGCTTAAAATATTCCAATGTTTTTTTTATGATCTTCTCTAAATTTGATTTGTCCTCACCATATTGTTTGATGAATGGTATGTTAATTTTCTCACTTCCCTTATTTTCAATATTTGTTACGTCTTTTGTTTTATAACTTAACAAATCTTTTATTTCAATTTTTCTTACTGAGTCTATATCTTGTTCCATTTTATTTCCATCGAACCCTCTAGGGGTAATCAGACAAAAAATCTATTGCAATCAGAAGCAAAATTGATATTTCAGTTACAGACACTACACCCTAAGGGATTAAATCTGGATTTTAATCTAAATAGCTTCCTTAAAGACAGCTAGATCCCCTGAAATGGGAATATATTAAGACATGTTAGCATATAGCTTCTATAATTCCCCCCACCTGCAAGAAACACAAACCTTCAGGGTTTTAAAAGAAAAAGATATAGAAAGAGACTATGAGGCCCATTTATCAAGCTACAAATGGAGCTTGAGGGCCCGTGTTTCTGGTGAGCCTGCAGGCTCGCCAGAAACAGCAGTTATGAAGCAGCGGTCTAAAGACCGCTGCTCCATAACCCTGTCCACCTGCTCTGAGCAGGTGGACAGACATCGCCGCAATTCAACCAGATTGAGTACTTACGATAGGTTGATTGACACCCCCTTGCTAGTGGTTGATTGGCCAGGAATCTGCAGGGGGTGGCGTTGCACCAGCAGCTCACAAGAGCTGCTGGTGCAATGCTGAATACGGTCTGTCGGATCAGTAATAATTAGGCCTCAAGATCTTATTATTTTTAGATTTTTTAGTTCTGATAGAGACCACAGCTTATATTTTTAAAGCTTCATACAAATTTCAAAATTTGCACTTCACTATGTAATTTCATGATGAAATTGTACGTAATTTTATTATAATTAGTATAAGTATTTCATATAATTTTTTTCGTATAGAATTTCAGTGGTAGAAATTTCATAAATAATATACAGAAATTAGACCGGGATTACATACATAGTCCAAAGTATTACTTAAAAATGTCTTGTTTTGCACACACGCAATTGTACTTCAACTGTACACAGCTGTTTGCTAATTACTTTTATCAGCTCAGCTGTTTTCCATCAAACGAAAGCCCAGAAGCGGTATAAAGTTATGGAGTATGGACTTATAGCAGTATAGCTTGAAAAAGGCCGGATTACTCGGCTGAAATGCGTAGCTTGACCTGCTGCTTACACATCGAAGATAATTGAAGAAACAAAGACACAGACACTGCTCTGACCGTATTGAGTACACGCAGGCCCGCAGAACCCGAAGGAACAGTGCAGAGGAATTCCACCTGGGACACAGACCTATTATATCTTATGGCAGACGTAAAGGAAGACAACTGATAGGCTCCAGGACCGGCTTGCGTGGTAAGATCATGGCAGACAGTGAGTATTGACTTCTTATGTTAAAACATCCTACGGATATTCCTACTAAAAAGGAGAAAACTCTTCAATAAACACTTTACGGGTACACTAAAAACCAGACATTTCGGTAATGGATATATAAATATGGACAGAACTGTGTTATTGCAGTAACACCGATAAGGATATAAATACTACTGGAACTGTTTATAACATAACCGTATACCATTTACCTAGCTAATCATACAGAACTTCAATTAACTACAGGGATTGAGGACACTCTTTTTAACCAGTGGGGTACCCTGAACATTTTTAGCTTACTAGGTCGGCCGACCGCTTTTTTATCTACATTTTTCAAAATACTCAGACTATTTGACTCTATATGTTTTTAATACAATAAATGCACCTTATATTGTCATTCAAACTGTGTATCTCTATAGTCAACAGACACCACTAGACGCACACAGCTGTAGACAAATTTTAAATACCTCGTAACTACATAGCTAGACACAATTCTTTGTCTTAGTATATTGAAATATATGCACATTATTAGTGACTTTAGTTTTGATCTTCTCTCAGAGATTACTTATAGAGATTTAAGCCCTCTTTGTGCTATATCTCCAAACTACATTTCTTTACTGCTCACCACACCTGATATTTAAGGGGGAATATCATAGGAGATTTAGCTTACCTCAAACATCTAGCAGCGCAATAAAGAATTTTAACCCTACTCTTTGAATCCACCACAGGCACCTCAGCTCCCTCATCCAAAAAGCCATGTAAAAAATAAAAATATTTCTAGTTCACCATAACCATTGTCCTTTGTTATTTACCATGATAATATGACATGGCAATGAAACACAGGTAATATTATCATGTTTATGACATATTATTGTACTATAACTCACATCACATAGATGTGCATGAAGGGTACATATATTAATATTCACTTATAAAATGTTAATCCATGTATCTCACATCCAATATAATTTTACACATGGGTACATATAATACAGGTTTATTTACAGAAGCTGTGAACATGGTGACGTCACAACAATTTTCAGTCTTATCCAGAATTACATTTTGAAATTTCATTGTGACCTAAACATGAATTAAACAATGAGACATATTCAGTAATTAGGGGGGTTAAGGGAAGGGGGGGGTGGGATGTAGTAGTTTCACTTACATGCAATGATCCACAGTATGTAATTCTGCAAAACATGAAATATACACATGCAATGGTTGGTGAGGTACAGTCAAACATCATAATACATGTGAACGTTATGGGTTTTGTGTGCTTATGAACAAGTAACTTACAGGTGAAGTATTCGCAGATGACAAAGTCCCCCACTTCATTCCCCCTCAGTGTCCCCCTGTTAACACCCTCAGGTACAGGAACCACCTGATCTTGCTGTGGCTCAATGTCCCCCAATATAAGTGTGTCCGCAGCACTGTTGTGTAGAATACAACATGCATTAAAAATGCAACACTCTTTGTTGGGGTTATACTGTAAAGCTCCTCCCGTCATATCCAGACATCTGAATCTGGATTTGAGTAGGCCAAAGCTCCATTCTATCACATTTTGGGTACGTATGTGGGCTTCTTGGTACCTGAGTTGTGGCTCTGTAAGGGGGTGTGCCAAGAGGGTCAACAGCCATGGTCTGCAGCCATACCCTGTGTCACCTGTCATGTGACATATATATTATGATTAATACAGGTTCATCATGTGCTTAAAGGGAAATAAAAGGAATTTAATTTAATTGATTGATTTAGATAGAACATTAAATTGGTGCAATGTAACCAACATACCTCTATTAAATGAATAGTCTATTCAAAATTTAACTTTCATGAATCAGATAGAGCATGCAATTTTAAGCAACTTTCTTATTTACTCCTATTAACATATTTTCTTTGTTCTCTTGCTATCTTTATTTGAAAAGGCAAGATTTTAAGCACAGGAGTCAGCACATTTATGGAAAAGCACCTGGGTAGCACTTTCTGATTGTATGAAATGTAGCCACCAATCAGCAAGCGCTACCCAGGTGCTGAACCAAAAATAAGACGGCTCCTAAGTTTACATTCAAATAAAGATACCAAGAGAATGAATACATTTAATTATACGCGTAAATAAGAAAGTAGCTTAAAATTGCATGCTCTATCTGAATAATCAAGTTTAATTTTGAATAGACTATTCCTTTAACATATATTCATTGTTTTGTGTTATCTTTATTTTAAATACAGAAATGTAAGTTCAAGAGTGTGCACATGACTGCAGCACTATATGGCAGCATTTTTTCTAAAATGTTAAACAGTAGCAGGAGCACTAGATGGCAGAAATATTTCCTGTCATGTACTGCTTCAGGCATGTGCACACAACCTACCTAGGTATCACTTCCACAATCAAACAATGCTAATAGAAGTAAATGTAAAAAATTAAACAATTTGATTCTCTAATTGAAACATGAAAAACGAATAATTATTTAATTGACCCTTTAACAATAGTAAGCATTGTTAAAGGGTAAATAGTGATTTCGAATAGGCATTGATAACATGTATAACTTAAATGGTTAATCATTTTATTATACATTTAGATAAAGGGACACCTGGGACAGTCTACAAAAACATTCCCCCCAAAAAATGCAATTTCTGCAATTTTTGCATTTTTCACAAAGAAAATGTATATTTAAATTACAAAACAATTTAAGTGAAATACACAGAAACAATTAAGGTAGTGCATACTCACCAAGCAGCCAAGCTCCCAATAGTGTTCCAGCTTCACAAAGCTGGAATAAGGAGGTCTGGCGCAGGATGTAGGAATCACGGGCACTCCCTGGAAAGCCTGCATACACATGTGTGAATTTTAGAGTGGTATCACAGACCATCTGACAATTCATGGAGTAGAACCCTTTCCTGTTAATATAGAGGATTGGCTCCTCATGTGGGCCCACGATACGTACATGTGTGCAATTAATTGCCCCCATGATATTGGGTATACCGCCCATTCAATAGAAGCCTTGTTTAAGACTGTTCCACTTCTGGGGGTATGGGGGAATCGAATATATCGCTGTGTCTGGTTATCCAGAGTAGACAACACCTGCCCCAGGAACCTGTAGAAGGTGGACTGCGCTAGGCCAGACACATAGCCCTCTGTTGACTGGAATGAGCCGGATGCCAGGAAATGTACAACACACAACAGCTTCTGCATACCAGTCAGAGCTTGGTTCCTATTTGCTTGAGGGTCAAAATCATCCTTCAAGACCTCATATAGGTCAATGAGGCTTGCAGATGTCAAGCGATACCTGTCCCTGACCTCCTCCTCTGTTATTCCAAACAGGGTGACCCTAACCCTGTGGATCCTTGGTGCCCTTGGTCTTCCCCTCTGCTGATGCTGACATCATATTGGCCCTGCTGGCCTCTGACCAGCTGCAGCAACAACAGTATCTGGGACAGCACCAGGAGCAGAGACAGCAGGAGGAACAGGGACAGCAGCAGGAGCAGGGACTGCTGCAGCACCATGACCAGGGACATCATCAGCAGGGATATTAGCAGCAGGAGCAGGGACGGCTGCAGCACCATGACCAGGGACATCATCAGCAGGGATATTAGCAGCAGGAGCAGGAGCAGGTTGCGCTACCTCATCAGGATTGGGAACCAAAACACAGACAAGGGCAGCAGCAGGGGCAGGTAGGTCTTCCAGCACCTCTGGTGCCCCACAACAGCATTTATTCAAACTTTCAAGTAATGCAGGGGAAACATGGTGGCTGATAAAGGTTTGCTTTGTCAGGTGTTTTAAGGCTGCAGGTGATGGGTTGTGCTTTTTGTGATTGGTTTGACACACTTGCAGAGAGAGTATACTGTTTGTAATAATAAAGTGTCCAGGAAAGGTTTAACTGTTTAAGATTTGCGTCTGATATGTACTGTATGTGATTGCGCATGCGTTAGGTGTTTTTTAGGCTTTCCTGGGAGCTACGGTGCAAGGGTTGCTGCGTCTGCCTATGTGTAGCAAAATGAAATTGGAGTAGAATCTATCCATTCTGCGCTGCTTAAGTCCTTGCGCTGCATATGAGATACTGACTTGCTCCGCCAGTATGTTATTCTATGGGATTAAAAACTGCAGACGAAGTGTAAAATATACGTGCGTAAATTGTGTGCTACGCCGTACATGTGATCGCTTGATTTGACTAGAAACTGGTGACGCCGGGTTTTGCACCCCACGCCGTATTTTTTTAGCAACACTTTTTAAGTGACTGTTAAAGTTGCAAACAATTCTCATTTCATGCAGATAGACACAACCCATAGGTCCAAACTTCTGGTGGTCATTTGATTATGCAATTAGGCAAATTGG